>NW_019396079.1:636860-748251 GCF_000591075.1 Eurytemora carolleeae | reverse complement strand
TAAGGACATTAACCAAGTAGTTGAGGTTCTGGAGAAAAGTAGTCATCCTTTTATTCTTCTTTCATGTAATGAGGAAATTCAGCATTTACAGGTTCAATTAGTTTTTATCAATTGAAATTTCATAATAGTAATTATATCTAATTAATCTATGGAAGCAATATGCTTTTAATAAAAGTTATCAACTAGGCTTTAAGTTTTACAGTATTGTACAAGAGTACTCATCATCTTTAAACTGATATAAAGATTTTGAACAAAGTAACTTTTACTATATGTTACAGGGTAAGGAGACTTCAGGAATGGTTTTGGGAATCCAGAAAGAACTAGAGAGTAGAGGATACAAAGGATTGTTGGTAGCAACTGCTCTTAATCATGATATGGCGGTTCAGGCCATTTGGACAATCCTAAACACGAATAAAGGTATTAACAGTGATAACCATAAAATCCTGGAACCGTAAGACGACTTAGACTCAAAGAATGACTTGAAATAGTCCTATGAAAATTAAACAGTAATTTTGCAGTGTAAACAAACCCATTAACAACAAAAAGACGTAATTATTGCCTTAATGTCGTCTTACAATTCCACAGATTTCTAGTTATCACTGTATATATATAAAATAGCAATCTATGTTTTTCTGCCTGTCTGTTTATTTGGATGTTCGAGCATAACTTATGAACCTTTGGACCGATTTGCCTCAACTTTTGATAGGGAAACTCAGTAGAACCACGGGAGTATCCATATATCTATTAAAATTCCAAGTTGATTGGGTTGACTTTTGTTTGGAAAACTCCAGGCAAAGCTGGGCCTCCCATCTAGTAAATAATAATAAAGGAATGATTTTAAATCAAAAAAGATGTTTTTGGGGAAAAGAAAATAATGGGAGAACATTCCTGAAGCTTTATAGTGAACAATATTTGCCACTAAAAATGTAGAAAAAGATAATCTTATGTAGATATAAGATGTAATACTTCAAAAAAAGAGAAACGTTAATAATAATTATAATTCCCCCCGCCTAATTATATATCCGCCCCTTCTTGTAAATGCTAAAAAGTAACCTTATTTTCATTTAATTGTAATCCTTTAAAAATAACCTGTTTAGAACACTTTGTACCACTGGTGAGGCAGGAAACTAAACGTATGATACTTGGAGCCCTGGATCCTGAAAAACAAAAGAGAACTCTGGTAAGATAAAACTAAACTTGTAAAGCTCTGACAAAGTTTAGCTTGGTATTCCCGAGCAAACTAAACTTGTTCCGATGTTCTCATGCATGAGGGTTGACGGTGATATGAAACAGGTTTATGTCAAATCAGATAAGTCCGTCCTGGTGAACTATTGATGTTTTTTTTCAAGATACATCCTGTACAGCTTGAGACAACTTTTATATATTCAGTAACTCAAGCCTGCAGCACATTCTTGTAAGGAACACTGTACTGCAATAAAATATTATTCATGATTAATGACTTCAATAAACAAGGCGGATGGGTTTTAATCATTGATCCATTTTTGATTCCGGCTATGAGGCCAACTCAGAGTATAATGCAGAAATTTTCTTAGATGTCGGATTTTTACAATTCTAATTCTATTTCAGAGAAGTTGTTAAACTATCCATACACATTACATAGTTTACGTGCTTCTCGGTATTGATAAAATCCGATTTAAGTTCTTGTAATAAATTGTCGAAATCCATACTTACTATGCTTTCAGGGCGCTTAGCTTAACTGTAGCTGTTAACCGTTGCACATTTTTATTTTTTAATCGTAATCTGCGCATTCTCAATAATGATAAATGTCTTAAACCATCCAAAAACCTTCCCTTTGGTTATATGAGTTGCCACAAAAATTTGTGCCCATTGGTTTTAAAGCTGCTTTGACATTTATTGGATACAAACAAAGCATTATAATATATATACAGAGCTGGGAACTTCAGAAAGGGATACCTTTAATCCCGACTGCTTAATCCGAATATCCAATGTGGACACTTTTAATTTCTTGCTTAATCCACTCTTTTTTGAATATAGTGCAGAAAAATCAATAACCGGTTTTTCGAAATTATAAAGTCCCTCCCGTTTCTGTATATTAATCTTAAATGGCGCGCAAAATTTAAAATTTGCCGCCTTCTGATACGAGACTCTGATTGGTTGAATTTTATACACTTTTCAGGATACAATTACAAGATTAGGTTAGTCTCGAGATTAAGAAAAACAGAGGATCAAGCATTGATCTCGATATCCACCATTCTAAAGTTCTCAGCTTAGATACAGGGTGTCCCACGAAACATGACACTAGCAAGACGAATTGAAAGTCGTCTTTCAACTTTGAAGTTATTGGTGACATTCAGTCTTCAACCTTCTTTTACATGTATGATTCCTGAAACAATAACCACTAAATTCGCCTAGTCATGCCGTTTCCAAAATGTGGTCTGCATTTTTTGTGCATTCAATATTAAGAATTTTCGTACAGATTTAATTTTTATTGAATAAAACCTAAATTGTCCAAATCTGAAGGAAATTCATCATATCTCCGGAAATATTGAAAGCACAAAAAAGGCAGACCACAATTTGGAAATGCCAAGACAAAGGGTAATTTGTGATTATTAGTTCTAGAATTTTCCTGCTAAAAAAAGTTTACGAAAAAATGCCGCAAATTATGTCAAAGTTCTAAGACGACCTTCAAAATCGTATAGCTATTGTCATGTTTCGTGGGACACCCTGTACCCTAAATAAACGTTTTGAAAAATACTTGACCTAGCTGTAGTGTATAGTGTTGAATGTAAATATTTGAATATATTGAGGTTTTATCTGGAGTATGCGAGGATAGAGCTGATAGTGTGATGTTGATGCTAGAATCAGGATCCATTAGAGGAGTTGGACTCAGGTTAATACTTTATCAATAATATTTTATGTAAATATATAATTATAAAATTATGATGAAGGGATACAAATGCTAGGCAATAAAATCTATTTCTCATTCTTCCAAGCGGATCTTAACATAAGAAAAAGTGAAAAGCCAAAGAACGAATTCATGTGAATTGTTGGATCTAGGTTTTAAAGCCTTATCCAAAGGGGATGAGGGGGGGAATTTAAGATGAAATTTAAGTTAAAATAAGTACTTTTTCACTTTGTACCAGTGCTACACCATTCTTAAACGTGTGGGCCTGTGGGTTTAAAATTGAAATTGAATAAAAATTATCTGTAAATCCCTACTTTAGCGCTCTTGTCCTGTAGCTTATCTTTTAACTTACGTCCTTATTTTATTAATGTTTATTAGAGCTCTGGAGGAAACAGACTCCAAGGTGGTTGCCATTAGAAATCTACAGGTATGTACTTTCATTCAGGGTGTCTCAACAAACATGGGAAATAAATTACCATTAAATCGTTTTCGATCCGCATGCAAAATCTACTCAATTAATAATTAACACCACATTACCCAATTTCTGTAATTTCCAGATTGTGGTCCGCTTTATAAAAATTTTAAATTGTTAAATACAAAAATGAGTTCCATGAGTATAAAAGAGAGTGGACAACATTTCAGAAAACCTAGGCTTCATGTATAATCGTATGTTCATCTTAATTTTGTCCTTACTCAAATATCGAAAATGATTACGAAGCCTAAAAAAGAGAACAAATTTTGATTAGCCAACATGTTTTAAATTAAGTGTTTTGATTTATTAAATTAAATATCTAGAAAAAGCACGATGGTATTTATCAATGATGTGGCATGACTTTATGTACAGGGTGTCCCAAAAAACATGGGAATTCAGTGACGAATTCGATATCGTCTTTTCAAATAATTCTTTGATTTAGTAAAGTGATACCTACTGAGAAAGCTGTAATCTGTAAGAGTTTCGTCTGCTATGTTTACACTTTGTTTGTTTATGTTTTGACTGCAACCGGTTGTACTTAGTAAAACAAGAAAATTACAGTATACAAACAGAGTAAACTTGTCCGTATTCACTGTTCATCTTGCGGAGACATTATAGACACATCTTTGCAGTCTTTTACCCTTTTCATTAAATAAACTCTAGCAGACATAATAATATTATGGCTTTTGAAATTAGGTATTACAATGCTAATTCATAACAAAGACGATATCGAATTCGTCACTGAATTCCCATGTTTTTTGGGACACCCTGTACTGGTCATAAAGCTCAAGATCTATTTCATTTTCTTATCACATTGTGACTAGTTTTTTTGGCCCACATGCACGTCAATACTAGAAAATTAGATAAATATTTTTTTGATTTTAATAAAAATAGCTATTAATCAAGTAATAACATGGATAAGGGTTGACGCGTACCGGGTGTCTAACAGGTCGGTTTGAAGAAGCTACGAAACTAACCAACTGGACCCACTGTGTAGAACTGTGTATGGAATGTATGTGGAATAACATACAAGATAACCCCAAAATTCGATTGAAAGAATATCTAGAAATATACATCTATATACATCCGTCAAATTAGTGCATGGGTGAGCGGTCGGCGTCAACACTGTAATGACTTTAATCTGGGTAATTTAGTCATAATCATTAATCACTAATAAAAATTTATTAAATTTAGGTTGATGCTGATCTTTGTGAGATCTGAGGACGGAGATAAAAATACTTGAAATACGAAGAAAAGAATTATATATGTTTTTCTACATTTATTAACTTAAATTATTAATAAAAGAATTATATAAGATTTTCTCATTTATTTCAAACAACTATAAAGCTATAAATAGATAATTAAGAACATGTTATAGTAATGTAAACAATATATAAAATATTAATAAACACCAATATTTGTTTACGCCATCTGTACTGATAGCATGCCTGTTTTCGAGATACAATGAACCATTTAAAATTTGTGAATTTTGATGTAAGCATTTCAGTGTAAATCAAGACCAATCTTTTTATTTTAATACCCAGCATAGATCGAGTTACGGATGTCATTTCAATAAATGATATTCAGCATGTATATTGTAAAATAGAGCAGAAAAATAAAAATGACATATTCCTTCTCTTCTACAATGATTTTCATGCATGTGTGTAATCGATAATTGCGGTCTTAAATAATTTTGGTTGTGAAAAAAGGGTAAAAATTATGGTTTGCCTGAAAACAATATTTAGTAGGAAATTTGTTTTTCTTTGTTTTTATGAAAAATTACAAAATTACAGAAAGAACAAAATACAAAATTTGGATTGAACAAATTTCATAAATTCCAAAATGAGGTTAATAAGTGTGGGTACGCGGAATAAGGAATTGAATACAAGAACTATATTTACACACATGACAACCATTGTACTATGATTACAGATCTTAAACATTCACGGACAATTTTATTTATGACTTTGGAAGACAATATCCCGTGAAATCATGTTGTGTTCCTTCCTCCTCGTCCTCCTTATCCTTTAACAACTTAGTCTTCAGACGCTTCAAGTGACGCAGTCTTTCCAACCAGTTGCTGGCGTAGGGTTCCTATACATTTGAATTACATGTAATTTGATTAATTTTCATACAGACCAGTCTTGAAAATAAATTGTTCAAAAAGATGGAAGAAAATTAATAGTAAAAAGATTATTTATATATTACCGATTTGTTTTCCAATCTTGAGTAGATATTTGCTGCCAGGTTACAATGTAAAGCAATTTGTCTCACTAGCATAGCCAGGTTGTGATCAGAGACAATCTGTGCACAATAATTTATTTAAAAAAATAAGTGGACTGTTTTATTAATAAAATATAAATATATACATATACTAGGCTTTTAGGGCGCTTCGCGCACATCTTCTATTTATATTGTGAACATTAAAACAAAGAACATTTTTTTTGCGGATTTTTAAAAAAAAGTTCGCGGATTTTCAAGAATTTATTCTTTTATTACTAAATTAAAAACCTTTCAAACACATTTTTTTAAAATTTTTATCATTCATAACCCTTCCCCGTGGTCACGTGATGTCCCACAAAAAAATTTGGGCCCGATCGGTTCAGCCGTTTTGACGTTTATTGGATACAAACAAACAAACAAACAATCAAACAGACAGACAAGCCAAATTTATATATAGATGAGCAAAGAGCTTTGTAAAATAGATGTTCAAGACATGTTCTTCAGTATATAATTAGTTTGCGGTATCACCAAAAAGATTGAGAATACTCTACCTTGCCACTAGAAAGATGAGAAAGGTATTCCGAAAGCTCCGGTTTAGCGAGGACGGATATCTTATTGGACTCGAAATCAAGAGGTTCAACAACCACAGTAGCATAAATAAACTGACCCTAAACATTTTTAGAGAATGAGTTGAGTGGAGTCTACAGACGACAATTATTAGTCTTTACCTTGACAGTTCCCATCTTATACTGTTCCCGGGATTCATTGTAAACAATAGCAACAAAATCGTTTCCAATGTGTCGTTTTTTCTTGTCGAATTTAGGATCCGTTTCCCTACTCACAATATCATTAGTCCTAGTTTATATTAAGTTAAACAAAAAAAATTAACCAAAATTTAAAACGTTGTCTCTGGAATAATAGATGGAATTAACATCATAAATAGAGACATTTCTTAAACAATGATTTTCCTATTAGGCATTAGAGTTGCTGTATGGTAGACAACCTGAAACAAATATAACGATACTGTGAAATTTTAATACACATGTTTTTTTAACAGAAATTAATTTTCATTTTTACGGAAAAATTATATCTTCTTACAGCAATAGTAAAAATAAATCTGTAAATGATATGTAAAACAAGTTAACAGACAACCAATGACTTCTGTATACTTCAGTACACACTGACATATAGAGTATAAAAAAATATCAAATATTCAAAAAGAAAAAAAATTTATTACCCGGCTGTAAATAATTTTGATACAAATAATTTTTTTCACAGAATCAAAAACACCAACCTGCATTGCATCTTCCTGCCAAACATAAGCGAACTCACCATCCTGGTCCTAAGATATATTAAAACATTTTTTAATCCCCGAATTTTTTTGAATATTCCCGTATTATTTGAAGAAAAGGGTTAAATTCTTGCCTTAAAACTTAGTCCACCAAGAAAAACTTTGCTGGTATTAACTTCTGCTAGATCTATCAGGGTTCCTAAACCTAAAAGGTTTGTTTACTATATTTTTGTTTTCAATTTGGAAATCATAAATTTGTGATATTCTATAACATTTATCAAATCTCTTTTAACGTGTTAACAACTTACCATTGAGAAATGCCGCGTATCTAGCTGAACCGTATCTATTACTGAGAATATCTCGTTCACTGTTTGCCTGACCGGGACCCACGTACATAACACCAATTTTATGAGTCTCCTAAACATTGTTGGGCAATTAAATACATAAGTTTTTAGATTTAAAATAAAACTGCCACCTGACAAGGAATCCTGTCCATAATTTTAAGAGAGTTCTCAAACTGTTTTGTTTTAGGGATTACTAAAGGTTTTTCCGTGTAACTAGTTGACATGCCCGCCGCTTGATACAGCTGAAGAAACATGAACTGCGGAGATATGACATTATTCCGCTCCTGCTTTATTAACGGTAAACTGGAATCCAATCGGCGGGATTTGACAGGTGAGGTAGAGTCAATGGTGTTTGATCTGGGTCTCCTGGTGTAGGGTAGAGGACTAACAGGGATATTCTTGTCGCACATCTCCTCCTCTGGTATTGGATCACAGCTTTGTCGGACATTTCGGATTCGGTTTAAATCAAGTTCAGAAAGTTTCTCTGTTATCTCAGGGTTAGAGTTAGAACGTATCACTTTCATCCTGCAAACATTAGAAAATAATTAGTTTTAAAGGATTTTCACATCTTAAAACTAAGACATTTATCAGAACAAATCAAATCATATTATTAATATGGGATTTTATTTTAGCTCGAAGTTTTAGTAAGAATCGAGTTTTAAGTCCTTGCTAAAGAATTTTTTTGAAAAGTAAGTAAAAGTTTTATGAAGATTGAAAGAGAAGCCAGTATCAAATCAAATCAGACTTCTAGGGTTGTCCTACGTCAATTCTACAGTTACATGACTTTACTAATTCAAAATTGTAGTCTGGGGTCATGATTTGCAATGAGTCAACGAATTACTTTGTCAGTTTCAGATCTTTTAATGTAATTTTCAAGCAACAGACAACCAACATTATGCCAGTCTACCGGCATTATCAGATACCAACATTATTCTAAGCATTTGCTAATATTGAATAATGATTGATACCTGCCCTACTGGAATTTAATGTAATCGATTTTAGGAATCATTCAATTGATAAAATTGAAAAGAATGTATTATCAATAGCAAAATGGTACTATAAAAAAAACACAGAAAAATACAAAATTTATGTATTCCAGACTAACTTTAAATCACGCCAATCGTGTTAATTTTTCACCTTTCGTGCTCTGCTGTTCGTCTCCCTGTTGACTCTGCTATAAGAAGAGCTGTAATATCAGCAAGCGCTACGTCTTCAGGTCCACTTGTAAGCTGACCGTTCTGTAGCCGACACAGCCATGATACTTCTCCACTAGGCCGTCGCACCAGTACTTCGGCCCAACCCTAATCAAATGGTTATTTAACACGTATCTTTATTTGCTAATATTGGGTTTAGCATAATAACCAGTCAACTATCTTTTCGTGGAAATCAAGCACGACAGTTGGCAATAAAATGAGTCTAGTGTGTCTGAAAGATTTGGCACACTGCCTAAGATAATTTAAGTCCAAATACAGTAAGACGCAGCTAGGTGCAAAATTGTAAACAAATAACATAGGAGTCATAGTTGTGACTATTGATGAGCAATCCAAAAGATAAAACGCAACCCCGTATAGATAAAATGGATTTTTCAAGGAAATAATTTGTATGTTGAAGAAAAAACAATTTATATTTTGGTGGTTGTCACCAAGATTAATTTTCTATCTTTTTCTATCTTTTTTTTTCACTTGTTGTTATCCTGAAACTTTCCATTCAGAGATTAGAATGAGTTTAATTATCTCTTAATGTTAGCAGGTGAGGTTTGTGTTTTGAGATTAGGATGAGATTAATTATCTCTTAATGTTAGCAGGTGAGGTTTGTGTTTTGAGATTAGGATGAGATTAATTATCTCTTAATGTTAACAGGTGAGGTTTGTGTTTTGAGATTAGGATGAGATTAATTATCTCTTAATGTTAGCAGGCGAGGTTTGTGTTTTGAGATTAGGATGAGATTAATTATCTCTTAATGTTAGCAGGCGAGGTTTGTGTTTTGAGATTAGGATGAGATTAATTATCTCTTAATGTTAGCAGGTGAGGTTTGTGTTTTGAGATTAGGATGAGATTAATTATCTCTTAATGTTAGCAGGCGAGGTTTGTGTTTTGAGATTAGGATGAGATTAATTATCTCTTAATGTTAGCAGGTGAGGTTTGTGTTTTGAAAGCAACAAGTTTTTATTTATTTAAGCAGATGTTGGTTCACATTTTAGCCATTGGTAAATTGGATTCGGATCCTAAGTGCTGGTTTTAATATGCAGCATTGAAAATAATAATTGCAGTCAACCAGAACCTTCAATCCTTAGAAATCGGGCTTGAGCTGTGAACAAAGATATTCCTTCAAACAAAAATCTAATATTATTTTTCAATATACTTCTTCAAAAAGAACAAGCACTTCAAATTCTCCATATGTAGGGCTACAAAACGTAATAGGCTATCATCGTATAACAAAAAGATCAAGACCTGGCGACGCTTCAAATTTGGACCAGTCAGTGTACTTTGTGTAAATCGCAGTTGCCAATATTTTCAATAAACCTAAGTTTCTTCAGAAAAAAATAAATAGTACTAGGTTTCTGCACTGTGAACCGAACCTGACTAGTTCTCCAGGGTATATGGATGAAGCTGACAGGTTCTACTCTGACCCTGAGTATATTTTTACCTGACACCAACAAGTGCAAAGTCGTCCTTGTTCTTTAGTGAGATTCTCCAGGGTTACCCTGAGACCTCCAGTATTCTCCCGTAGTTCCAAATCATCCTGGCTCAATGACTCCAGTTTAGGTACAGAGGTTGTTCGAACACTCTGCTCACTCACATGACGCTTTTTAGCAACCTTAATCAGAAAACAATCATTAATTATTACCATTTACAAATTCTTATTAACAAGAGTCAGTTTGAATAAAAATATATTTTTCTCCACATAATATCATACTAAGTAACAAAAAATTGGATATGTAATCAATAAAAAATCAAATCAATTTAACAGCCAACCCTTAAACGGAACACAGAACATTATTTATATATTTACTTGTACTTCATCTTCTCCATCAGGTTTACCATGCTGCTTACAGGGATCACATAGTCCTCCACGGTTCATGCTTAAACCACATCCACTCACAGATATCGTCATTATAGCGTTCCCTTAAACAAAAACAAGGTTGGACAACATCTTAAAATCTTACAAAATAAAATCATTAAATCAGTTTAATTACTCTTAATTAGTGTTGACAAAGTTCAAAGTTTGAGTTTTTAAACACTTTTTAGTCCAACAATGTTTTTCTGTTGACACAATCTTAAGTGATTCTTAATTTTATGAGTTCACGAATTAACAACAGTACACTTAAATGTTAATTTATTGTGTAACAATGAAGAAGATATTATTGTTCTGTCTGATTCCTTCTCTGCATACATCCGAAACTGGCCAGAAAGTTTTATAGAGAAAACACATTTTCAGAAAGGAAAACAATAATTTCTCACTTATTTTTAACTGAAAATGGGTTCAAAAAGAAAATTTTCGAATCGAAAATATAACTTTTCAAAAATAAGGTCTTTAAATTATATTAAATGTCCCTATAATCGGAAGAAAAAAACATAATTTTAAATAAAACCTAAATGCGTTAAAACAGTTGATATTTAACGAACTCCTACCTAGAAGCCATGAGGCTGAGTTCCCTGATTCCATGAGAAAATGAGCTATTGATGATCTCTCCGGTTGTACTGAAGGGTTAGCGAAGGAATACCGAGACATTATATCTAAGAAAAAGAGGTTAAATGCACCCACTTATGGGGGAGGGTTGCCCCAAACTGGTATTTTTATATGTTTTTTATTGTCAAAATACCACTTTTGTTTTCAAGATTTTAGGTCTGTCAGAATATTAAGCCAGACAAAAAAGCCTAACAAGGACAGATTCAAGTTGCCCTATCTACGCTACTGATGAAGAAAAAAATTTAAACATGTTTTCTGTTCCTTTTTGAAAAAAATAATATGTGTGCAAAGTTAGCACACTATTTATCTCAAGAGTTATTACACATTTCAGGAGACTAATCACATAACATTTCGAAATTTTTTGAAAATCCAAGTTTTAGAATTAGTATTTTGAACATTGAACATGAGAAAATGAAAATTGTCAAATCGTCAATAAAAAACTGCAAATTCCAGAGCTTTTCAAAATGGGGTCTGTCAACTTTGTATTTAAAACGAAGTTGGTATTCCTGTTTTTACTTACCTAGACATGTTTCTGTGAGCTCTTGATGAAAAGTATGAAGAGCTTGTCTTTCATCAGGTCCAGATTTTACTTTTAGCTGGGGCCGAGATGTTACACCTTGTTATCAATTGCTTATTTCTTTTTTCATTTTTACAAAAAAACATTCAATTTCCTAAACTTGGCTTAAAAGTTTTTTAAAAGCATATTGTTTTATACTAGACTTTTAAGGGAACTTAGCACCCATCCTCTATTTTGTTAATTGTGGCTCTATCTGAGAGCACTGAGCATCTTCTCTATGTATAGTATAAAACAATAACAAACAAAAAAGAAATTTGTGTAATTCTGAGCATCCATAAACCTTCCCTGGGATTATGTGAGGTCCCACACAAAATTTGGGTCCAATCGGTTCAGCCGTTTTGACGTTTATTGGTTACAATCAGACAAACAAACAGACAGACAAGCAAAGGATAAATGTTTTATATAAATAAATAATTTCAAATTCTGGATTCTTAAGTACTTCTGATTCTGTAAACACCAAAAAGGTTGAGATATTACAAGGGCGCAAAGTCGTAAAGTATCGTTGGTCTTGGGCTTGCTTACCAGTCATATGTCTGGCCCTGATAGGCTTACTCTCCTCCACTAGACTAGAAGATCTGGTTCTTGAACTAGAATCCTGGTTCATGCTTGACAATTCATTTTTACGAAAATTACCCTCCTCGAAGGGTTGAAGAACGTTCCCTTCCAATCCTTTAAAATTAAATCATCTTTGAACAGAATGTTGGAATATGTGGGATTTGATTATTTTCCTCAAAAAGGAATTAAGTTTTTGCCACAAATTCTGATTTTCTAAAAACCTATATCTTTGCAACCCAGTGTCGTAGACCTTAGATATTTCAAATTATAAGTTTCTTTTGGATTTAATAATGAAAATTTGACAAATCAAAGGTTTAAACCATCAGATTGCAAAGATATAGGGATTAGAAAATTAAAGTTTGTGACAAAGACTCAATTACTTTGTAAATTTTCCTATTATTATAAGGATTAAGAAATTAGGCACGAAATCAGTTGACTCATTCTAAAATAAAATTTAATCTAAAAGTTAAATAATAAACTTCTGTAACATGAATTTTGTAAGTGGAACATTTAAACTTTTAAGTTTTAGCCGCTCCTGAAGTTCAATTGTCCCAAAGTGGCTTTTATTCAAGCCGAAAAATGAGCCCCCTAGATCATGGGGAATACAAAAAATATTTAATCTCTGAATAGCTATTTCTAAAGATGAGATTTCCTTTCACGATGAACTTGACAAAATCCTTTCTGCTTGAGAGTCTGCATTTGAGGAACCACATGATAATCACGTGATGGGCCAGAGAGACGGTGTAGTGGTTGAACTTGAAGGGGTTGGTGTAGGGAAGGGTGATGGCGAAAACAGACATGTACTGATCGTTGTTAAAACTGGCAAACACCTGATTTCGAGAAAAAAAATACCAATATAACCGAAGTACTTTTTCTGCAACATTTAGTTTTTCAAAAACTTTTAATAATCTTACCTTTGGTAAACTTATAAGAGTGGAGAGAAATTCTAGAACAGGTATAGCAATATGCACTGTAGCAGAGATCTTGGATAGGTTTAGCAAAACCTTTTAAAAACCTCATTCGTAAGTCAAACATTTGTATGGTTGTAAAATTACAGGAGTAATCAATTTGAATTATTTATTAATATTAATAACATTCTGTTTTAGATCTAGGTCATAAAAAGTTTTTATTTCCACAAAATCTAAAATTTTCTAATCTAATAACTTAATGCACTATCAATAGAAACAGAAAAGATATATTGACTCGCTTTTTCCAGTAATTCAGTAATCCAGTAATATCTGTAGTTTTATTTCATTAACTAAAAAATCTGAACTTCTGTATTGATAATTAAATCTGAAAGCCCCTCCCCAATATTTACAAATATTGAATTTGAATTAATTTATGTAACTCTACCAGCTTTATTTTTAAAAGGTTTAGAATAAGAATAGGTTCCTCTGGTAGAAAAGTGTTCATGCTACTTGACATCTCCAGAATACAGGCAGTCAAAGCCACTGTACACACCTAGACAACAAGAACAGTTATCAGTTGGAGCCTAAACATTAATGATCTAAATCTACTGTCTTTAAACCTTTATCTAATCCATAATGTGTACGATATCGTCGTTGTTCTTAGTTTGATAAATGTTAAATTCTCACAATTTTTTCATTGTTTCAGAAGCGAGAAACTCGGAAGTTAATTTTATAGATAAATCCACAAGTAACCAATTTTAAAAAGAGAAATCATGGATATCTCACGCATTCTTGATGAATACAACGTTATAAAATTACCGTTGTGAATCGGACATATTATTCTATGAACGAAGGATTACTGGAAATAACGTCAACAGTCATTTAATTGAGAACTGACCTTATTACAATCTCTGGATAAGAGACCGTACTCTAAACTTTTAATAAGCTTCCTCTGTACATCAAGATCCAACCATCTTAACATCAAGTTTACAAATACAAAAATAGTTCAACGGATTAGAACTTAAATAATTGCTCCTTCTCCTCCTTCAACTTCACCTGTTATAGGAAGCTAAAGCTGCAAGAACTGGATAAACTGCAAGATTGAACTCAGCTCTTCCAAACCTACAAAATAATTAATCAAACTTTGAGATTTATTCAACATTAACTCCAAGTGATAAGTAACCAGAGGACGAAACTTTTGAACGGATTAGCGCTTAGCTTCAGCGACGAAACTAGATATCCAAATTTGGGGGTTTACACCTTAAATTGGGAAAAGTTCTCGATCGCTGGTACGTCAACGGTTGAACCGTCTGAACGCTGAAGTCACATTGGATTATACCAGATCATGGTGCTTGTGCTAGTACTTAAATTATCAGAAACTAATCTTAATGAACAACGAGAAGTAGTTGAACTACGTAGACCAAGTTACGCAGCTTTCAACTCACTCTCCGTAGTTTAACTACTTCTCGCTATTCATTAAATTGGTCCCATGTTGGCGAATTCTTTATACTTCATTATTTCATTTTCCTTTGCAGATTTTAGGGTGAGACTGAGAAAACACAGACACTATCTATCGATATAATACAGCTCTTCGCTCGACTCAATATGTAAGCCCTAGCTGGCCAAACGGCTGAACCAAATTAGTTAAACATTTTTGAGGAAACCAAAAAATACCCTGGGGGTAACATAGACAAAGTATTTTTTCTTTTCTTCAAAATTTGATTTTAAAAAGTGCTTTTAAGCTAGAAGATTTAAATATTCTCACCTTGGAGGTGTATTTATATCCGGTAGTTTACTGGTGTTCTGTACCAGGGAGCACAGGGATCCTGCTAGCAGAGATATAGACTCCTCATACCTTTATATTTATTTATTTTTTATTTATTTATATATTGTCAAAAATTATTTATTCTGCAGTTAGCAAACAGTATAAAAGTCAACGGTTTTTTTTCATGACTTTAATGCTTCTTTTCATATATTACTTCTTTGGACGGAGGGTTGTAGGAGGAGAAAGGGGGGCGGGGTAAAATGTGTGACGGAATCGTGACTTAAAGAAATTGAAATTTTTCCTCCAAGTTTAAAAAACGCGTTATTATATTAACAAGAATTCTTTCAATATTTCTCTTCTTATAGACACAAGACAGGGTTACCTTCGAAGGATGAGACAAATCGTGGACAAGCTTGAATTTGTATGCAACATCAATATTGTTTAAGCATTCACAAGATTTTATTTTAAAGAACTTGAAGGTATTTTTAAGGGTTTTTAAAAAAATAAATCGCTGGCCATTTTAGAAAATTATTCTAGATAAATAAATGTTTGTATTTGAGCTTACAGGTATACCGTAATCTTCATTGACAAATGTGGNCCCCCCCTCCAAAGAATATCTTTAAACATGCTGCCCTGAATATTATATCGCGGCCTAAATATTGAAATTATTGTCGAGGTTTCGCGATTTTATTCAAATATAGAAATGAAGTACTCTGATCGAAGGTTTTAGGGGAGAGTGGGCCGTACAAAGACATAAACATAAAACATGTTTGCTCTAGGGTTTTGAAATGATTTTTGGCGACTTAAAAATCATTTTGAACAAATTTCAAAAAATCGATTATAAACGTGTCTAAAAATGGTAACCCCAGAATAGCAAGTTCTCAACTCAATACAATACAATGAATTGAACGATACCTTAAAATTGTCTATTTATATGCCTAGTGGCCGAATTTGAAGAATTTGAGCGGCGGTTTAAATATGGTTGGTTCCACTTAAAATTGTATCAAATGTTTCAAGATTTAAGCTGGCGTTTAATTTAAACCGGGTTTTGGCGGATTAAAACCGCGGCTCGAATTCTTTAAATTCCATCTCTGGTTTCGGATCGATCTGACAAAGATCGATCCTATGCTTTCAGGACGTTTTGCGTCCCTATTCTTTATTAACAATTACAGCTTTTAAATAATGATTTTCAAATCGCCATTTTTCTTCGAGCATCATAAAACTAAATATTTCGCAGATTTTTCTGTTTACATTTATTAATTTCAAAAATATCAAAAAAACTAAAATTTTTTTCAGACAGGAAAACGCTTTAGTATTCTTTCACTGGAGTCATGTAACTGTGAGTAACCACACAAAAAATATGATAACCCATTTTGACTTTTATTAGATACAAATAGACAAAACAGATACAAACAAGGCAGACAAGCCAATTTTATATATATAAATTGTCAAACATGCCGACCAATTAATTAAAATGTAAACTCCACATAGTTACACACATAGATTAATAACAACACAGATAGGTAGAAGCCTTCTGCCTTGAGGCAGAAGCCCAAAGGAGTCACGCGCATGTCGCGTTGAATTATAAGACAGAGAGAGAGCTTGCGCAGTTAACTCCTTTGGGCCTTTGCCTCAGTTGTGAACAAAAACCCTAAATCTTGAAAAGACGACATCCAGTGTTCTATCTGTATTGTTATTAATCTATGGTTTCACATTAAATTGATAGAGTGTCTACTGCATACAGTTAAATTGATTTTCAATTAAAATAAAATGAATTATAAGATTGTTTTAACGCGCTGTCCTTAAAGAAAAGATAACAATTAGATTCAACGGAAACATTTGTGCTATTTTGTAACTTGAGATTGATTTTTATTCATTTAAATTTAATTTTATTCAAGATGCTGGGAAGTTATACTTGCACATTGACAGTGATTCTTGCAGGTTATAGCTTACATAGTGTCCCTGTACTGAGAGACACCATTGACAGTGGTTATCTTGTCCAGCTTGCAATTGCACCGAAAGTAGCAGAGGATATAAAAGACACAAAAGATGTTAAGGAAGCTGAAAGTCAAGACTACCTGACCAGTGCACAGTGGTTCGAGGAAGATATACCTCATAAACAAGGTGATTTCACAACAGATGTCCAAGATTCGAATAAAAAATCATCTAGGAACTATGATAAGTCTTTGGAGAAAAATAAGACTCGCAAAGTTACCAAACTAGAATTTGATAAAGGACAATTAATCTTCAGTGATTTATCGAAAAATGATGGAAATATTACGATGGCAGACAAAGATCTTTCGCTGCAAGAAATTATGAAAACATTGTTGCTTCAGTCACATGTTGAAACAGCTGTTCCTAGTAATCAAACATGCATGGCGGCGCTCATGGACAAGATGGCGCAGAACAACAGTAAAGATAAACCAACGGAATCCAAAGCTTTACAACTTCTAGTTAAGTTAATTCAGAAAACATGCAAAAATTCAACATTTTGTTCAGAAACAATAGAAAATGCGCAATCTTGTCCAGAAAAAGTGAAAATAGAAAAAAGATATTTTGCAGAGGACGAATTTGTGAAAGCTGATTGCATCATACAATGTATTATAGAATAATACATTTTATATTATGTAATAATAATTTTTATATCATGTTTTTATTTAAACCAATGCTGAAATATTTATGTACCTAAATGTCTACATTTTACACATAAAAATAATTTATTGCATTTTTATTTATTGAAGACTGGTGTTGAATTTCAAGAAGGGTTTCAATGCGAAGTATCTTCCACAGAGTAGAGAATAGATAGAGGAAAAAGAAGAGTTCCCTTCGGTATGAATATTTTCAGTTCCTTAAAAGGAGTTCAAAATGTAAAATTCTAGTAATTGTGCACATATGCAGTTCATCACAGTATGTTCCCTGGACAATCTGTTTCAAGCTTTTTTATGATGAAAAATAAACATTAAAGGTGTTAAAGTGAAATAAAATCGTTATTTGATTTTAAGAAATCATTTTCAAAAAGGAGCTTGAGGTCCCTAAAGGTTAAAGAAGACTCAAATGTGCGAAGTACGCTGAAGCAGAAAGTTAAGAGATTACCTATTGATAAAACTCTTAAGTTTCCTTTATTGAAGTCAATACATCACTACTCAAATATTAGGTCTTTTATACATTTATCAAATTGTGCAAAAATCTGATCATTTTATGTTTTTCCTTTACCAAATATTGGTTAATTCACATTGAGAACTAAATCTAATTAGTACATCCAAGAAAAATAAATGCAAGAGAAATACTACTGAAATATTAGGTCTTTTATACATTTATCAAATTGTGCAAAAATTTGATTATTTTATGTTTTTCCTTGACCAGTTAATTAATTAATTCACATTGAGAACTAAATCTAATGTGTACATCCAAATAAACGAAATACATAAGCAAAAGTTGGCTTAGTTGGTAGGTTATTTAGATTTGTACGCAAATAGAAATATGTTCAAAAAGCACATTTTAGCTTCTCCCACAGTCAGCTTTAGTGCTAGAACTTTTAAAACGTTTGTAAATTATCTTAATGCCATGATAAACAAATTCAACATTTTGATCAGCATATATATTTATGGGTTTTTGAAAAAGAGGCAAAGATAAAAATTATTTTTCCTATTTTTAGCCTGTAAAGGTAATACTCTGAACAATTATGGGTCAATTTTGTAGAAAATAGTAAAAACCCAACAGGAGCATTTATTAAACAAATTACTAAATCTGTCTTTTATGCATATATCTTTTTGAATATATTTCTTTGTGCAAATAGTGCTAAATAACCTACCAACCCAGCCAATTTTTGCTCTTGCATTTATTTTTCTTGGATGTACTAATTAGATTTAGTTCTCAATGTGAATTAACCAATATTTGGTAAAGGAAAAACATAAAATGATCAGAGTTTTTGTACAATTTGGAAAATCTAAAAGACCAAATATTTGAGTATAGTGACGTGTAGATATCAATTAAAGAATTAGAAAATTAAAAGACAAATTAGATGAAATGATATTTTAGAACAGAAAATTGATATCTATTTACAAAATTGTCTTAATCCTTTTACGAAACCCGGTTTCCGATACCGGGTTTCATGACAATTCTCTTAAATTCCAGTCTCTGTATAGTACGATGGCAGTTCATAAAAATGGTGGCTTAACACTTTTTGGAGTGAACAGCACTTTGTTTATTATCTGCTCTGTGGTATCTACTTTGGATTTCAAATCAAATCATTTGATGTTAACTTTCTCGCACTTAAAAAGAAATCTGATTAACTTGTTTTTCTTCAAAAAATGCATGCTTCATCAATTTTCTGTTCGAGTAAGAAATGTTTTTGGTGTACATCATTAATATCATATGTTTTTGCCAATCCATGGAATCCAGGTTCGGCACACATATTATTATTATTAACTTACAATTATTACAGGGATTGCTTACTTTTTAAAAGATGTAACACAAACCCACTTTTTAAAATTAGGAAGAAAGCGAAGCTAACCCTCCATGATATCTGGACAACTATGAAAGTTAGTCACAAAATCTTTAGACAATCTCGACTTGAAAGCGTCGCAACTGCTTGGGGTTTTGTTTTACATCACTAATCAACTTCATCAAATATGTCCCTGATAACTGAGAACCTAAATAATCCAAAACTCAATGATCAAAAATAACTGTTGCGTTTTTGCCAGAAAACCGGGTTTTGTTATAGACATATCAAATATTTCCCCACCATTTATGAAACAAATGTGAATCAAGTACTCACACATTCTTTTTAAAAATTAATTTTTTTAGTGAAGGGCAAAACTTTTGTTGTTTATAATAGGCTTAGCCAGTGTCATATGTGTAGGGTTTCAATTTGCAAAACTTTTGCGCAATTTTTGTTAAAGAAAGCGCAAATTTTTGCTTTCGTTATGCTACATTTGTGCGCGAAAAAATAGCACTTTGCGCAATCATTCGGAAACTTAATTTCACGAAAAATTGCGCTATTTCGTTTTTGCGCTATTCTGTTTTGCGCAATTTAGCGAAACAAATTCTCAGTAAAAGGTTGAATAACGGTGTAAACTGTATAAATTAGTTATCTATGAAATTGCACCTTTTTGCATATGATTGTAATGCTATAACAGGATCCTCTATTTTGCAACCATAGAAATGATGGCAAACTGCAAATCAGGATGTTCACGATCTCACATAAAAGCCGAGCAGTATTTTGCCAGTTACTCATTTTAAACTTAATTAAGATAGAAACCGACACGTAGCATTTTTAAAATGCATATGTCTAGGCCTACAAGTACGTTGGCGAGGTAAAACCAAAGATTAAGACGTTACGACACTTCATGAAGTCGAGGCTGAAGGTTGTCTTTATCTCTGTGGGCATAAACCTTTCCTATTTTTAATAAATATATGAATTCGACTAGAAGTATTCAACATTTGAAACATCAAAGTTTAACACCACACTAAGATTCAGACATCTATAAAAACTATCATCCATTTTTAATTTTCAAATTTCTAATTTCTGTTTTATTAATTTCTGTACCTCAATTTGAAGATTTTGTAAACCAACAGTAACAAATTGATAGCAGCAGAATCATAATTTATTTGTGTATGGTGTATACATTTTTGAATAAACCTTTAGTTGATTTGATTTGGTGCTGAAACTGTCAATTTTGGTCAATTTGGTCAATACCATGTTTTGCATAAAAATGTACGTTTTGCGCAATACTACCGGTTTTGCGCTGATTACGCAAAACATATTGCGCAAAATTTCGCAAAACAAATATTTGCACGAAAAGTAAGCAAATTTTGCACACAAAAAACAGTCCTTTCGTGGAAACCCTACACATGTGTAGCTAGGAAGAAAATTTAGTACCATGTTTTTGTATGCAGAAATGCGCAAGTCACTTTTGAAGAAAATCCCTGAGTGCAGGGTCGTTGTGAATTGGACATGCCTTCCTACAATAGAGGGTCACTAGAAATTATGCTTTCATGACCCTTTAAATTAAAATAAATTTAATTGCACCTAGTGATTGGGAACACGTTTAAAAATAGAGTAAATTTAAAGTTTCCAAATAAGGTTTTAAGTCTATAAATATAAATATAGGGATGTTTCCAAAATGTGGTCTTCTATCATTTTAAAGGGTTACTTTAAAAAAGTAAAATAAATGAAAATTTTTAAGGTTTTAAGTCAGTCTATTGGAATCTTTTTCATCTTTACTCGTCCTAGCCTATATTAAAGATGGCAAAGTTATTAGATAGTACTGGACTATTATGTTTTTTTAATGTTTCAAATCTGGACAGCAAATTTAGACGAGGATTCGTTTGTTATTATGTAAACAAAACTAAATTCTGAAAACGACAAATTTTTGCTCATGTTGAAAATTGGATTAAAATTTTATTTTTGTATCAATTAGTTCGTTTACGTACAAATATCACAACAATCTTAAATTTTAGAGAAGTTTTCATAATATTTTAATTAGTCGATTTGATTTCTGATTTAGAAGACTGTAAACCTAAATTAAATTGGCCCTTTCTGAATAAAGTGGAATGTCCGATTCACAACCTTACCAGCTGAAAACCTATGTCAGATAATTATGAATTAGATTGACACGTTTTTGGTTATGAAAACTGATGTATTTCAATTTGTGGTTTCTCTTAAACAGTTACACATTGTTTGCTTCAAATCAATGGAGAAATTATCAGGATTAAACACTTCTAACGCTAGAAAAATGGGGTTATCTTCCACATTAGATTAAGGATTAAAGATAACCGTTGTGAATCAGGCATGCCCCCTCTTCATATTAAGAGTCACTTCAAATTACGGGAACAGTCTCTTTAAACTTCATTTTTGTTAAAATATATTGAAAATACTTTATATTCTTTTTTTTACCGTTTAAAATACTATCTTTCTATTTGAATATTTGAATATTTGAATATTTGAATATTTGAATATTTGAATATTTGAATATTTGAATATTTGAATATTTGAATACTTGAATATTTGAATATTTGAATATCTTTTATCTAATTTTCCATTAAAAATAAGAAAATAATTTATTAGGAAATAGGCTTTCTCAACTGACCCAAACTTTGAAAATAAATCATAAAAAAATAAAAATTAATTAAAAAACTTAAATTAATTTCAATCAACAAAATGTGGGATTCAAAACGTTTAGGATAAAACAAAACTATAACAAAATTGGAGTAATTGCATTTTTGTAACTTTTGCAAATTCTAATATTAAATGACAACCTCCAATGGTCTGGTTGATTAAATTGTGCAGTTGGTCCCAATGAATATGTTCTGCAAAAGAATTATCTTTTTAAAGTTTCAAAATAAGGTTTTAAGTCTACAAATATAAATATAGGGATGTTTCCAAAATGTGGTCTTCTATCATTTTAAAGGGTTACTTTAAAGAAGTAAAATAAATGAAAATGTTTAAGGTTGTAAGTCAGTCCATTGGAATCTTTACTCGTCCTATACTAAAGATGGCAAAGTTATTAGATACTACTGGACTATTTTTTGTATGTTTCAATCTGGACAACATTGTTAGACGAGGTTTCATTTGTTATTATGTGAAAAAAAAATTAAATTCTGAAAACGAGAAATTTTTGTTCATGTTGAAAATTGGATTAAAATTTTATTTTTATGATTAATTTGACATAATCTGCACAGTGAACATACAGGGTTAAAAAGAAAGAATTAGACTGTATATAGACGACCTGAAAATCTTTAAATATCAAGTTTAAAAGAAGTTTTCAGAATTTAGGCTTATGAAAAAATTTTGCGAATAGCAATCAAGTTTACAGTAGCAGGAAACCATAAATATATTAAAACAGACAGTACGAATAGCAAACAAGTTTACAGTATAGCAGGAAACCATAAATATATTAAAACAGACAGTACAAATAGCAAACAAGTTTACATAAGCAGGAAACCATAAATATATTAAAACAGACAGTACAAATAGCAAACAAGTTTACAGTATAGCAGGAAACCATAAATATATTAAAACAGACGGTACAAATTACGGACAGTCGTCTTTAAAGTCGTTCTTTGTGTGAAACTCAGCATACTTTTTTATTCCAGATAAAAAATTGTTATGCCTCATGTTATACATTTATATAACAATATCAGTAACATATTAAACGTAAATGTTATTACAGTATATAACAATACCAGTACATATAACACGAAAATGTTATTATTACAATAACAATATGTATTTCCATTAATTTAAAGAAATTGAGTCTTTGTTACAAACTCACATTTTAGAATATCTTTGCTACCTGCTGTTGTTTAATATTTTTAATTTAGGTTATTTGATCTAAAAGAATTCATAGTTTGAAATATCCAAGGTCTACAACATTGGGTTGAAAAGATAATGATGATTAGTGAATCCGACTTTTTGGCAAAGCCTCTGTTTTTTTTTGTCACTGCCGACAAATCTTGTGGTTGATTTTTTTTGTCGGATTTATTTTGAGTTTGCCAGTTCTTCCAAGCCTCGGTTCCGAACCTCCATTTCCGAATATTCAACTCTGAACATAAATAATGTACATGTAAGGATACCAAAAAAAGAAAAATATTGTTTGAATTTTTATGCACAAAATTACAGGGTCTATATTTTCTAATAATATAATATATTCTGATTTATAATAAAATAGCATTTTAAGATAATGCAGATTTTTTTTTGCTTTTTCGTTTATAAATATAAAAAAATTCAGAAATACGTATTTTTGTAAGGCAACATTTCTTGCTTCGACCTATCTATATAAACCACCTATGCTGAAAAATTTGGCCCGATTTTACGTTTATTGGATAACTAAACAGAACAGACAAGCACGGTACATTAGGTGTCCTGGTTAATAGTCAGTAAGCCTTAACTTTGGAACCCAATTCACCCGTGCAATGAACATTTTTCTTATTTGTTATACTTCTATGCTGAATTTAAATAATTTGAGCTGTGGCTCAAATATGGTTTTGGTTTCACTTAAAATTGTATTCAATGTTTCAAGATTCAAGCCGGCGCTCAATTGAAATCGGTTTTTGGCGGATTTAGGACGAGGCTCAAATTCATTAAATTAGGACTCAGGTTTTTATAATTTCAAAATTTGAGTAAATAAATCCGTTTACGCTATTCTTGACAGATTTTGAATTAAAAATATCTCAATTCAGACAGGATGTACTTTATTGTAGTAGTATATTACGTAATAGAGCCATTACTTAACAGTGAAAATGCAAATTAATCATATCCAAGAAAACTTTTATGAAAATTAGATAAAATTGAAAATTGTAAAAAGACCTGCACTGCGGACATGTTAATAACTGGAACCTACAGCTGTCGCACACGTTGTGACCATTCTTGCACTGATCAATTCAGGGATTAGATTTATCAGATGAAAATTTACTTTTAATGTTTGAACTGTTATAAAAAATGTGTCTTTCGAACAATTTATTAAACAAAACTAGCAATATTTTTTTTGTAAATATATACATCCCATTTTGCTAAAATAATTTTTGAAATGCTGATGTCAAAAACCAACTTTTTAGTGAAACTTTTTCTTAAATGATGCATTTTGTGACCTTTCTCCTCTCCCTCTATTTGTACAGATGATAACAACTCTAATTTTCATATCCCTTTGCCTTTCGACCTATGGTTATTTAAACCTTTGATATTTCAAACTTTGACTATTTAATCTGAAAGAAACCATAGTTTTAAATATCAAACATCTACAATATCAAGTTTTAAAGATATAAGGATTATAAAATTAATATATAATGTGAGAGTTCAGTTCTTTTACAATTATTTTCAAATTGTACCTGGAGGATTTTTTTATTTATCATAACTTCTAAACAAACAGGGCATTCAAGCACGCGACGCACTAAACTTCGTCGTAGTGATTCTAAAAAATGGAATATTTTTTAGAAATTTACCAAGACTTTTTTCGAATTGTTAACGAAGGAAATGAACCGGGAAATTTGAAAAAAAACTAACTAAAATTTGATAAATCTATCGGAAAATATTGGATAAACTAACGTACAATTTTATCAAACCAACGGAAAACTTGATAAAACGAAAGGAAAATTTGACAAAACTAATGGATAATTTGATAAAACTAAAGGAATATTTAATAAAATAACAAAAAATTTGACAAAACTAAAGGAAAATTTAAAAAAAAGAACGGTTGCTTTTAAAGAATAATTACATATTTGTTAATTTTTATGATTGAAATTGCATGAAAGACATGAAACCATAAATATTCTCTTAGATCAGACCCCAATAATTATTCATAAGATAGAAGTTCAACTTTTGTTAACAAACTTATTTACAGTGACCGGGTGAGGACAGCTGATATTTGTTTAAAGATTGAAAGTTTCACGAACGACAAGTTCAGTAACGAACAGAAAAATAGTTAAAAGGTAAAAAACGAACGACTAATTGATTAGCGTGTCGTTCGTTCCGTTAGTTTATAAACGAATGGATTGCCCAGATCTCGTTTTAATTGGAGATTACTCACCTTTGGATTCCTTGGAAGGCATTGGTTGTGGATTACTCACCTTTAGATTCCTTGGAAGGCATTGGTTGTGACAGAAGCTCTAAACTGTTTTCATCTCTCTCACTTAGAATTAATCTTTTCAAATATGTTTTAGGATTTCAAGAGTTAAAAGGGAGAAAGAAAACACGTCCCCAGGCGATAAAAATGCTCAAAGTAAACACAGAAATATAAATACCTCGTACTTTTGTTAAAAAATTCTCAAATGGAAGGTTTTATAGTATCTAATTAAGTAATTTAAAAGTATGTTTTAAGGCAGAAATATCTTCTACAAAAAGAGGGATCACTCCACTGTATAATCCCGAAACAAATTACTTCTTAGGGAAATTAATTACTAAAGTCTTTGATTCTTTTTAGGCACTTTAAACTGCCCTAATAAGGCATAAAGAGTAAAGGATGTCACTTTAGGGCCGCGAAAAAACAGTGTGAAATTAATCTCAAATTGTAAAAAAGGCGTGAATCTATTTTTTAAAGATAATTCGTCCCTCGAACTAGAACCCGAGTATTGAGCCTGAGATTGGTGAATACTGGATTCCGTTTGATCCATAGAACTGGATCGGACTTGAGATTGGTGATCCCATCGTTCTAGGATCTGGATCACTTCAGTCTTATTCCGATCCTTGGCTATATCTAGGCAGGTCTTCCCTTGGTTGTTCAACAACCTAGTCAATGGAAGTTTAAAGGGACTGTAAACGGAATTTCAAGTGATATCCACCTAAACTGTGGCATGTGAGATTAGAAACAGTAACCGGCCTTAATTGCTTTTTTATTGTTTTTTTTTAAAATTAATATTAAGGAAATTTCCGCGATGTAATTCATTAATTTTTGATTGTTTTCAATTGCGTTTTCTTTGTAAAAATGACCTACGGATTTTGCTACAAAACTTTTATTAAAGTTGTCAGAAAAGTAACATTTTTTGTAAGCTAGAAACACGACGATATCTTGAAATTGTTGATCAGATAAAGGTTTAAATGGTACCGTATTAAATCGGGCATTCCCCTTTTGAAATGGAGGGTCACTCAAACATACAATATAAAGTTTATTAAGATCTACCAGAATCATTTAGTTTTTCTATTTTTTCTTTTTTTCAGCAAGAAAATTATTTTTAAGTTTCGGCACTTTTATTGGATTAATAAATACAAATATTTTCTGATTAAAAACTAATTATATTTGGTGATGAAAAAACTGTAGACGATGGTAGAGTGGCAATTCAGATGCATAACATTACCCTTTAAAGCTTTACTTGATAAAAAAAAAATGCACCTTCGTTTGAGCAATAATGGTGAAAATTTACTTGTTTTTATATCTAAATTTTTTAATTTTATTTTTAACCTTATATTTCCACTGTATACTAGAAGAAGATTTAAAGGGAGTGACCGCCTATGTAAGTTAGTTGAACTGGAACTGCAGTGTTGTGGAAAACTTCTTTCAGAATCATTTGAGACATATTAAACTTTTTAAAGATCCGTGAATCCTGAGTTTGAGCGCAAATTCGAAGTTCAAAACTCCTAATTTGGGGGTGGATACGTTTTCAGAATCATCTTTTTTTTATTATTTTTATTTATTATTAAATAACGACGACATAAAGTGTAAAAGTTCTACAATAGACTACAGACGACATGTATAGGGATATGTTGAGAAAATAAAAATTAATCTTATCATTGAAAATAAGTAAGCTTGTTCAATTATTAGTTTCTATTTTCTCATTATTCGCAAAGATTTTCTGCAGATTTTCTTGAATTATTATTGAAAAGACGACATTTGAAGAATTTCAAGAAATCTGCGAATAAATTCAAAGAAAATAAGAAATTCAATTTAATGATGAAAACGAAATAATTATTTCTAGCATTGATTTATTGACATACATGATATACAGATCTTTAAAAATTTTAAATGTCTCAAATGAATCAGAAAGAAGCTTTCAACAACACTGCATACTCAGTTCAACTACCTTACATAGCCGGTCACTCCCTATACCCTTGTATTTCCTCTGTATTCTAGGAGTAGATTTAACCTTATATTTCAACTGTATACTAGAAGAATATTTAACCTTATATTTTCACAGTATTCTAGAAGAATATTTAACCTTATATTTCCACTGTATACTAGAAAAAGATTTAACCTTATATTTCCAATGTATTCTAGAAGAATATTTTAACCTTATGTTTCCACTGTATTCTAGGAGAAGATTTAACCTTATATTTCCACTGTATTCTAGAAGAAGATTTAACCTTATATTTCCACTGTATTCTAGGAGAAGATTTAACCTTATATTTCCACTGTATTCTAGGAGAAGATTTAACCTTATATTTCCACTGTATTCTAGAAGAAGATTTAACCTTATATTTCCACTGTATTCTAGGAGAAGATTTAACCTTATATTTCCACTGTATTCTAGAAGAAGATTTAACCTTATATTTCCACTGTATTCTAGGAGAAGATTTAACCTTATATTTCCACTGTATTCTAGAAGAAGATTTAACCTTATATTTCCACTGTATTCTAGGAGAAGATTTAACCTTATATTTCCACTGTATTCTAGAAGAAGATTTAACCTTATATTTCCACTGTATTCTAGGAGAAGATTTAACCTTATATTTCCACTGTATTCTAGAAGAAGATTTAACCTTATATTTCCACTGTATTCTAGGAGAAGATTTAACCTTATATTTCCACTGTATTCTAGAAGAAGATTTAACCTTATATTTCCACTGTATTCTAGGAGAAGATTTAACCTTATATTTCCACTGTATTCTAGAAGAAGATTTAACCTTATATTTCCACTGTATTCTAGGAGAAGATTTAACCTTATATTTCCACTGTATTCTAGAAGAAGATTGACTATATGAGGATGACCCATAACTGCAGCACTATGAAGAGGTGTCCAACCAGATCTAAAATGTGTTTAGTAATTAAATGTAAAAGTTCAATTAATTTTTTGGTTACCCCTAATTTTATCGATGTCGAAAAGAGCACATATCATATATACAGGGATACGATGGGATTAAATGACGACCTAAAACTTTTTAAATACAACGATTTGAATTTAAATTTCTGCCTTTAATACAGTCTATAAACGACGTTTTAATTCATTTCGGAATGAAATAGTCAGGTGTATGAGCGAGGGAAGGCAGGCGGCCATAAACCACAACATTTTTCCCTTCCATGCCACATATTACCTTTTTCGTCTTCTGGCAGCCTTGAGCCACAACCGTACATTCTTTCATGCCACATCATTTGAGTCTTCTGGCAGTTATTATGTTTTAAACAATAATTTTAGTGCATTGAAATTGTGATTTTCAAAAATCCAGCGGCGTCATGCAAAAGATATACAGGGTGTCCCACGAAACATGACAGTATGTAAGAGGACTTGAATGTCGTCTTGATTTTTGATATAATTTGCTGTGTTTATTTGTCAACCTAATTTTAACTATTGTCATGTTTCGTGGGACACCCTGTATATAAAGAACTTTATATTTAAGTTTTAAATTGAAATAATGACGATTTCTTTTAATGTAAACTGCTAAACTTATTTTCCCCAAAAATAAATTTAATTATTCAATGGCTTATTTTTGCAAACATTATGAACAATAAAAATGATGCATCATAATATACACATAGTTAAAAGGGCGCCCAAACCGAAAATTTGCACTATTTTACGAGAAAATTTCAAAATAGAATTTCTTTTTTGAGAAGATCTGTAAGGCTCAGGTAATGATAGTAAATATTGTGATTTTTCTCATCTTTTCTTATTCTTTAGACTACCCCAAACAATTTGTCTCGGTGCCCGTAAAGCGTAAAATGATGTGAAATTTTCTTTGTATAATGTAAAGCAGTTTATAAACTGAACACACAACTAATTGATCTTTAATAAACTTTATAATAAAAATTAAATAACTGCAGGAAGACTCAAATACAGTAGCATGGAAGACCGTACGGTTGTGGCTCATGGCTGCCGGAAGACAAAAAACATAATATGTGGCATGGAAGGGGAAAATTTGGTGGCTTATTGCCGCCTGCCTTCCCCCACTTGGTGTACCGTGTAAAGCTTTAGCGAACCATGAAAAAAGAAAAAGACTTTAAAATTTCATACAGTCGTCCTGAAGTGTCTTGTCCATTGTTTGTGTGTAACCCTGTAGTTAAATTTGGGAAATCATTGGCAATGTTTTTTAACTGGAGAGTTGTGAAAACGATGTGGGAGAAAGAAAGTAATAGAAAAGAAAAATTCTCCGTGTACATAAAAGTTGGAACCGTATATGTACATCTTTTAATGTATTGTACAGTGTGTATTGAACTGTACAGTTTGTATGGTACTATAGAGTCCGTACTGTACTGTGCAACTTGTGGTGTACTGTACAATGTGTACTGTATGGAAAACTGTACAATTGTTACTGTACGGAACAGTCTGTATTGTAATGTAAAGTTTGCACTGTAATGTACAGTTTGCACTGTACTGTTCAGTTTGTACTGTAGTGTACAGTCTGTTCTGTACTCTACAGTTTGCTCTGTAACGTACAGTTTGTTTGTACTATATTATCAGTTTGTATACCTAGACTGAAGGTTGGCCAGATGGGGTGCAGTGCTGAGAAGAAGACGAGCTATCGGCTCATGACCTGAAATTAATATTGATGGTTTGTTTTTCAAGGACTTTTTTAATGTTTTTAAAATTTTAAATAGCACCCCACAAATACTGTGAACTTGTGAAGGTTCCAACATTTCAAAACTATCTTCTGTCTCCTGAGAGAAAATATAGAGCAAAACTTTAAAAGACGATCATTTTTGGTTCATATTTTGCATATATCGGATCCTCTCTCAGGGTCAAATTTAGTCTAGTGAGTCAGGTAAGAAAACGTTTGAAATAAGCAATTTAGAATTTATTAAACTTTTTCGATTTTTTTCAACACTTAAAAGTGGAAAAACCTTAAAACATCAGTTATTGCACTTCACCATAGTCTCACTCACATCAGATCGTAAATAGAAATTTGAAACAATAGTCTCACTCACATCAGATCGTAAATAGAAATTTGAAACAATAGTCTCACTCACATCAGATCGTAAATAGAAATTCTAAACAATCTTACAATGCAATTCAATTGACCTGACATCCTATAATTAATAATAATAATTATAATTTTGGGAAAATGCAAAAAAATGTCGCAGAGAAAAATTAAGATTTGGGAAATTGCCATTTGAAAGATATCAAACATCGTTTAAGCTTAACAGTTAATGAATAATTGTAGAACTTTATTTCAAAAATGTATTTTACATTTAGAAATATATATCATTTTTTAATATTACAAAAGTGGATATGTTTTTAAGTACTCAACAAATGTTAAATGTTGTATGGGACAAAGTGCATTTTAAACATTATAATTTTAAATTCTAAAAGTGCACACGATGTAGACACAGTAATAAAGATTGACCTGCATCAGCCGCACAGTGTAGTAGAGTCAACTCATCTTCATCCTACAATATGCTTTTGTTTAAACTTCTAGAATTCCAGCGCGCTCCGCGCATCCTTACGTGTACATATTTTATTTAACTACAAAAATTTCCCATATATCCGGCCTTACTATTGATCCTATCAATCAACAAAAAATTAATGTGTTTTTTTGGGCGATTTTTTTCCTGCTTCCTTATTTCAAATAATAAAAGGGTCAAACAACATTTTGGAAATAATTTTAATTCCCTGACCTCAGGAGGGCTTTATTGACTTTACAATACCGTTAAATCACTTCGCGTAGTAAAGTTGTTAACCAAAAAGTAAAATGAAATGTACGACGACATTCTATGAATTCTTTATCACTCCAAAACTACCTTATCTTGAACACTGCCCCCTCTTGAGAGAAGAACAGCAACCACTCGTGTATGGCCCTCTTGTACAGCACATCTAGATACGTAAGGTTAGACAAGGGTGTAGGGCCGCCATGAGCCCCACAAAATTGTCTCCAAGTCTCAATGTTCGCTGATGAGTATCAATAATTACCTGGCGCTACCACCTAAACATTAGAATAGATATTACAGAAGTAATCAATAAAAAATTTAAAGAAAATATTTAGTATTTAAATAGTTCTGCAGTTTTTCTTAAATATCNTTTTTAAAACATTGTTATACATTATTTTTATAAGAGATTTATAATAAATTTACTGTCTGCAATAAACTCATCACTGTGGTCGACCTATTAAATATGTTTAAACAAGTTAACATATTTCTTTCTTATTCTTTGATTTGGCTTAAGGATTTTTATTTGCTGGTAAAATTCAATTGATAGAATTGGCGATCACTGATTTTTTTTCATAAACTTAATTTGTTATTTTTCGCCTCTGATTGGTTAAACAACCGTTCTACAATGTTTTACGGAAACAAATATGATAAAGTATACTTTTTGCAGTCTTTAAAGTTTCACCTTAGAGGTGTTGCTCCGTCCTGCCCTTTAGCATCTACGGCTTCTCCTTGTTCAAGGAGAAGAGAAACAACATCTACATTTCCAGCTATAGCAGCATGATGCAGAGCAGTATATCCCAGGTCATCTTTCTACAATATATAATATATAAATATATAGGAATATATTGCCAGCTTTTCAGCAGTGTTATGCAGTTCAGTATATTCCAGGTCATCTTTCTTTTAAATATATTATATATAATGATAAGTATATAAAAAAAAATATTTATTATATATTGCCAGCTATTTAACAGAATGATGCATAAAGTTTATAAAATTAAGCCTTTAAGAGAGCTTCGCGCTCCATTTTTCATAAATATTCAATTCAACATTTATTGAATTAAAACACACAACTAGAAGTATATCTAATACATAAAGATAACAAATTCGGACGTACGGAACACATAAACATTTTCTTGATAAAATTAATCTTCTTGATTGGATACATGCAATGCCAACTAGATGAATAAAAACTAAAAATAGAAATTAATACAATGGATTATTTATGAGAGATTAGGGAAGATTTAAAGATTATTTCTATTATTTTTCTTAAAGTAAAATTTATTACTTTTCTTAATATTTCTTTTTTACATTTTCTTTATAAAATAAATGATTAACTTATCTAATCTTTATTTCTTGTTTATATCTTATTAAGAAAATTATGTTTTTTAGAAAGCATGTTTTAAATGACAAAAAAATAGAATTTGATACTTTGAATTATTTGTAAAAGGAATATGAATATTTCTTTCTTTTGGTTTTTAGTAATTTTAGAACACATATTTTGACTAGAATTTGAGAAAAACTGTTTATAACGGAGTTTAATGTTTATATGATTGATTCATCATCTAAACATTTATCCATGATTCATCATCTAAACATTTGTCCATGATTCATTAAACATTTATCCATGATTCATCAAACATTTATCCATGATTCATCAAACATTTATCCATGATTCATCAAACATTTTCAAGCACACAGATAGGTCTAGGAATTGTATTGTTAAAAGAACTTTTGTCCCTTAAAACTCTAATTTAGGGTTCAAGGATTGATTTACAAATTTAGAAGATCCCACATAGTGTATAGAGATTAAGCATTCAAGATTATAAAGATACAAACAAAAGTTCGATCTCTGACTGGGAACTTTAAAATTGTATACCCTTAATCTCGATCGCTTAATCTGAATATCCAATGTTGACAATTTTAATTTCATGCTTAATCCGCTCTTCTTTTTTTGAATATCCTAGATTCCGACCGATAAGAGTCTCTCATTAACATTTCAAATTGATTGGCTATCCGGGTAATCTAACATTTAAGCTGTAATCTTGCGAGTATTAAAGCATTGATCTCGATATCCATAATTCTAAAATTTTTAGCTCTGGTAAATTTGATAATACAAGGAAAATATTCTGGATAGTTTGCCGTAAGATTGATGCAATTATGGAATAGAAAGACTCTCACATTTTTTAGGATCCCTGTCTATGCTAAAAACTTTGAATTTTTTAAACAAACAAACAAGCGATGTCAAACGACGGCTGTAGATGTGTTAGGAAATTTTTTCTCACTTTTTATGTATGAAATGATTACCTTATGTACATTTTTTGAATGTTTCTTTATGTACTCCAGATCAGCGTTGTACACAGCATCAAACCACTGTACAATGTACATAATTGATGATTTATTCATTTGTCGGCATGTTTAAGGGAAGCCAAAAAAACGAAATACATGTCTCAAACTTTGATTTTGTAGTTCCTATTTCTGTACAACGTTGTTTAAATGTGATCTGATTTTATCTTAATTCATGGTTTAAAATATATTGTTTAACATTTCATAATATTGGCAACAGCTGATTTCATTTCCGAAAAAAAATCCGAATAAAATATGCAATTCAACAATTTTACATTAGTAAGGTGTAAAACATATATTTTCCATACAATTGAAATAAGTTGTGAATATGATAAAAGAGCACTAATATTTATTTAATCTAACCTTTGGGCAACCATACGAAGTCTTAATTGTAGTTAATTTCCTTGTACCGCTTGTTGGCATGTAGAACGGCATCTGTACACGGTGTGGCGTAATATAAAGCCTCCCAGGTAATATTATGTCCTGACCACTTGCTTAATGCTTTCTGTCTGAAACATCAAATTTCTANATTTTACTGAGGTGGGATAATCCCCTATAATCCCCCTCCCCTTGTTTACTTATCTGAATAGATCTTGTAACAGTTTAACAATGTAAAAGATAAGATCGTTTTAAATGTTTCCCCAACATTTATTAACTAAAAGCAAATACTTACGGTTAACAGGTAATTAAGATTGCATGAAAGATGTAAAGAATAATCCGCGGCAAAGTTGCTCCAGCCACATTTGCTGCAAAAACATATGTGATTTTTTGTAACAAATTATTTTGGTGCCAATTTAAAAAATTTGACAGCAAATGTTTAATTTTCATATGAAGGGGATAGTCTGTTTTTTTTGTTTACAATAAACACCAAAACTTAAAGTTGTGGTTACTCACATCAGGGTTTAGGTTGAAATTATTTGTGGAAATTTCATGGAAAATTTATCAATGAAACAGAAAGTTTTCGTTGATTTATTTGATACAAAGATAAAGTGGCGGCTTGGATACCATCATTGTAGTACATTTTATATGTTTGTACAACTAAAAAGTATTTATCATAAACAAACTAAATTATAATGTATTTGATCAATTGTGTGCTAGTTGTTTTTGTTCTCTTTTCAAAAACTTTTTGTTAGAAAAGTGGTTTTTCAACCAAAGAGTTCAAAGATTTGTTCAAGATATTGACTTTAAATTGTTTTGTTTTTTGCAAATAAAACTAAATACTATTTTTAATTCAAGCATCAACAATAAAAATAGTTACAGCCATCTGAACAAAACTGACAAGTGACAGCCATACATTTCTAACTTGAACTTCAAAATTAGCGAAATTTGTTAAGAATTTGGTGAACAAAATTTTCGTTTTTGTTTTCGTTCCCATTTCTGTGGCTGAACAAATTTTCACAAAATAGATTGAACGAAAATTTAAAATCCTATTAAAAAAACTGACCATGGCAAATGTCTATTTGTGGCCGAAAAACCGGTAATACAAGTGATTTTTAAATTTTTTTTAAATTAAGTTGATTTGATTATTAAAAGATCCGTCTTGTAAAGCATAATTCAACGCAGCAAACGGTTTGTAAAAATATTCAAAAACATGATTCTGGAGCATTAAAGTGGAAAAAATTAGGTTACTCACAAAATCAGCTGTTTTCCCTAGTTATTCAGCTCCAACTTGAATATTTTTCATTATTTTGTAGAACTTTTTTTTCCGTTGACAAATCTTTTGATTCCCAAAACGACATAATTTGAGAAGAAAAAAAATGAATGAAAAATCTTTCACCCTTGCAGTATATGTTAGCCATTGCTGACCAAACGGCTGTACCGAATTGGCGGACATTTTTGATGCAATAATCTTTTTCTTTAGAATTAGACTTTTTTAATTCCACGGGCAACACCGGCCCGTTTCACCTAACCAAAATTCATAAATAAAAGAAACACACATGACTTTCTTTATCTTTTGTAACATTAGTTACCATTTATCTCCTGTTTATCCGCCAATTCTTGTTCAATCGTACTGCTGTTGGAATTGTACAGTACTGCAGTACAATGAATGATTATCATGCAATGACCCACAGTGTACGGGGAGGTTTGTGTACACTGTACAAACCTTGGGAAACTAAGAGATCATGAATTTGGAGGCTGCTGGAAGCCAGGCCAGAAAATATAGGAGAGAGTATTTAGTATAACTAGATAGATAGATAGATAGATAGATAGATAGATAGATAGATAGATAGATAGATAGATAGATAGATAGATAGATAGATAGATAGATAGATAGATAGATAGATGAGTAATAGATTGAAATAAATGAATGATAAAAAGCACAGACGTTAAAAACAATTGATAGTGCTAAATAGATTTGGTAGTTTGTCTTCTTCAAGAAAGGGATAAAACCAAAAACATGATTTACTTAATTTTAATTCAATCTGAACCGACTAGAATTAGATCTATGCTGATTGACATTTGACAGTCTTACAATTACGGTGAGACCCATAAAATTGTGAACTAGGAAAACAACATGTAAGCAATTTTCTGTGTTTTTTATTGGCCCGTTCACACTGCACATACTGCTGCACTTGCTGTGTGTAGTGTGTACATTATTATATAGATACTGTATAGTATATTCAAACTCACAACTTGAGTCTTACAGTCCTCATTCTATTCAAGAGTTTTATGCTCCCTACTGTTGTATGGTTATAATTTGCAGATAAAGACATTTTTAACCAATTGGTCAAATATTTTTTATTTGAAACGACAAGTTGTGAAAAACTGACGTAGTTCGGATAATGGTGTCGTATCGTTTGCACTAATGATTGATCGGACTAACGTACATTCGAACTAACGTTCATTCGGACTAACGTTTAGTGCGACTGAACAACTAATTGTTCAATCAAACTAAAACCACGTGGAAGGTTTTTCGAGCACGTGGAGAACTATTTTTTAAAATTTTAGCAGAATTCTGTTCATTTAATTAATTAGTTCCATTGAACATTGTAGTGGGAATGAACAAAAAATGTTTGATTGAACTAAAGCTAAAAGTTCCGGTAAAATCGATGAGTACAAATGAACATATTTTAGTGCAAATGAACAAAAATATGTTCAATCGAACTAAAATCTAAAATTTCACCATTTGCCCATAAAATATTATTAGTGCATTAATGAACATATTTTAGTACATATGATTATGAACAAAAATATGTTCAATCGAACTAAAATCTAAAATTTTACCATTTGCCTATGAAATATTATTATAGTACAAAGGAACATATTTTAGTGCAAATGAACAAAAAAATGTTCAATCAAACTAAAATCTAAAATGTTACCATGCCCATAAAATATTATTAGTACAAATGAACATATTTTAGTGCAAATGAACAAAAATATGTTCAATCGAACTAAAATCTAAAATTTCACCAATTACCCTTAAATTAACAATTTATAATTGCACTATAAATGTTTCCAGAAAAAAAAATTAGTCCATATTTTGAAAAATTTTTTTTTGGACATTTTCATTTGCACTAACGTTCAATTGCACTAATATTTTTAGAAAAAAAATAGTCCGTTTGAACAAGTTCTTTAAGTTGGATCCGATGTTCATTTGCACTAACAATAACATTCATGATCATGCACTAATATTTTCAGAAAAAAATTAGTCCGTTTGATTTTTTTTTTTTTTGACATGTTCATTTGCACTAACGTTCAATTGCACTAATATATTTACAGAAAAAAAATTTATACTGTTATGAACAGAATTTTGTTGATGATGTTCATTAAACTAACGTTCAATTACACTAATATTTACAGAAAAAAATTAGTGCGAAATTGAACAAATATTTTTAGTATTCCAGATCAATTGCACTAATGATATCATTTGTACTAAAATATAATTCCTGGCGCGAAAATGAAATATTCCGGCCTGGCGGGAAAATAAAATTTTAGTCCAATTGAACACAGAAAACCAGATTTTTGTTTATTTGCACTAATGTTAGATCGTACTAAAAACCGGTTACTGATCAGCTGACTTTAGTGCAAAAGTACGTTATAGTTCAATCGGCCATTAGTCCAAACGATATAAGCATCCGGATAATGTTTCATTAGAAGACGACATTTGTAGAAAAGACGATTGCTTGTTAATGCAGAATCCCGCAACTCATTCCCTTAAATCGCCGAGCCAAACTATCCTCATTGTTATGAATTCAAAGCAAGGGCCGTGTACGTTTTAATTTTGTGTATTTAGATAAAGAATTAAGATTTAAACCAGATACGTTCAATACATGTGGGTATATCGTTCGCCCCCTAGCCAGCCGGAGGCTCTCGGCTAACATCATTTTCCGTTAACATTACACGCTTGATTATTTTAACATCTTGTTTTCGGTATAGGTCTATTAAAGATTTAAAGAAATTGTCCTACCTATCCCTAAAATAATTAGAAATTAATTAAAAATCGTTCTCGAGGAATATACCGAACAATTTCCGCCCCCCCCCCTCCCCACTCCGATCAATCTTGTACATGGTTCTCAAATGTAACACTGCATGGGTAAAATAGTTCATGGAGCCGCAGCGCCCGGCCTCCTAACCTGTCTTAGCGGTGGCGCTCGGCCCCCTTGTCTTTCCTAGCCGCAGCGAGGGGGAAGGGGGGGGGGGGGCAGAAATCGTTCTTTAGGTCAGACCCCTAACCTAACCCTGGAATAATACAAAATATTATTTATTTAATGTTAACAACCCAATTTTCAAAGCGACCTAAACTTTATCTTTGAATCTAAATTTAAAATGGAATTTTAACAATACAAATTTTCAGAATTAAACCATGAGTGTTATCGGAGTTCCCTTGAAGGTTCTTCATGAAGCTGAAGGTCATATTGTCACAATTGAAACCACCACAGGTTAAAAGAACAATTTTTTATAGAATTTTTTTTAACTTATTTGAATAAGATGGACTTAAGTTTTTACCGAAATTTTGTCTCCTAAACGCAACACGTAAAGTGTCTAAAAGGGCAACAGACGTAATTTTAAGTTACTCTTAATTCATAGAGTTGTATTTCCGATGCACAACGGCCCCTTGTAAAACTATGTCTGATCAAGAATAAATTGGATTTCCAATTGAAAAATATAACTTGCCAGTTTCTTTTCCGCAAGAAATAAAAAAGGAAAGGACGACATTTTTTATCAGCGAAAGGTTTCAATTAAGGGTACCGTGTTGTGAACGTTGGGACGGAGCCTATTTTAATCTAAAAATTCTCAAGTTTTTCAAAATATTCTGGGCTTTCTAGAATTAAATTAAATATTCTTACTGTGAAATCTATTTGGACGTTAATTTGAGAGGCCCTGCATACATAATACATATATTTTCTGGATAGTTTGCCGTAAGATTGATGCAATTATGGAATAGAAAGACTCTCACATTTTTTAGGATCCNAAATTGTATTTTATTGACCTTTAATGACCTGTAATGACCTTAACAAATAGAAAATGTTTTATCTATGGCTTTATGCATATCAAACAAAAGCTTAGAACTCAAGGAATACAGTAGCTGCAACGAATCTAGTTTTGAGTTTCTAGAGCAGATAGTTTTTTTCACAGTTTTTGAATGATACTTTGCCCCTTGGATCTGGATCCGTAAATCTTCATATTATTGCGGATCCGGATCCAAGAAGCTAAAATGTTGCGGATCCAACTGACCCGGATCCTAAGCAATAGTTAAAAACTGTTTCATTAATTATTGTTTCAAATATTTAAATGTTTAAGGCGAGGTGTACAGAGGGAAACTTATTGAAGCTGAAGACAACATGAACAGTCAAATGGCAAGTGTCACTGTCACTTTTAGGTAGGATTTTTCAGTTTCAGGATAAACAGGGTGTCCCACGAAACATGGCAGTAGCCAGACGAAGGTCGTCTCTGATCTTTAATTAATTTATGGTATTTATTCATAAACCTAATTGTTTGTGCTTTCAATATTACCGGAGATATGAAAAAAAAATTTCATTTCAGATGTCGACAATTTTTTGTTTTATTTAATAAAATTGAAATTGGAACGAAATTTTTAATATCTCCAGTAATATTGACAGCACAAAAATGGCAGACAACATTTTTGAAATCACAGGACTAGGAGAATTTTGTGGTTATTGTTTCAACAATCAAATATGTGCACGAAGGTAGCCGAGTGAATGTCTGCAATAAATTCATATACCAAAAACGACTTTCAAATAGTCTTGCTATTGTCATGTTTCGTGGGACACCCTTCAGGATCCATCTCATTTTCAGGATATAGAATCCATCTCATTTTCCGGATATAGAATTCATCTCATTTTCAGGATATAGAATCCATCTCATTTTCAGGATATAGAATCCATCTCATTTTCAGGAAATAGAATCAATCTCATTTTAAGGATATAGGAGTTGGACCCATTTCATTTTCCAGATATTTTACGGATATAGGGTACATCTCATTTTCCGGATATAAGATCCATTTCATTTTCTGGATATAGGATCCATCTCATTTGCCGGATATAGGATCCATCTCATTTTCCGGATATAGGATCCATCTCATTTGCCGGATATAGGATCCATCTCATTTTCCGGATATAGGATCCATCTCATTTTCCGGCTATAGGATCCATCTCATTTTCCGGATATAGGATCTATACCATTTTTCGGATTTAAGATCCATCTCATTTTCCAGATATAGGATCCATCTCATTTTTCGGATTTAAGATCCATCTCATTTTCCGGATGTAGGATCCATCTCATTTTTCGGATTTAAGATCCATCTCATTTTTCGGATATAGGATCCATCTCATTTTCCGGGTATAGGATCCATCTCATTTTCCGGATATAGGATCCATCTCATTTTCCGAATATAGGATCCATTTCATTTTCCGGGTATAGGATCCATCTCATTTTCCGGATATAGGATCCATATCATTTTCCGAATATTGGATTAAATTAATTTTCCAGATTATTGACCCATTTTATTTTAAAGATAAAATGACATATGAATCTATTTCAATTTTAGGAATAGGATCCGTATCATTTTCAGAAATAGGATCCTTATCATTTTCAGGAACAGGATCCTTATCATTTTCAGGAATAGGATTCTTATCATTTTCAGGAATAGGATTCTGATCATTTTCAGGAATAGGATTCTTATCATTTTCAGGAATAGGATCCTTATCATTTTCAGGAATAGGATTCTTATCATTTTCCGGATATACAGGGTGTCCCACATCATATTAGACCGAGAACGGTTCTAAATTACGATTTTCGGGACTAATTAGAAAATTTCATTAGAATGAATCATTTTGAAAAATAACATAAGGCTTATATAATCGAATTTTCTTGCGGAAAATGATAAGTTTTTCGAGTATTAAGGGTTTATTTTGGTGTTATAGATTGGAGGCAATCTAATATGATATGGGACGCTCTGTAGAATCCATTTCATTTCAAGGATATAGAATCCATTTCATTTCAAGGATTTAAGATCCATTTAACTTTAATCCTGAATTCATTCTGTTTTGTTTGATCCCGGCCTAGAAACTTTTTTGTGTCTCCGTTGAAGAAAAAGAATTTTTTTAAACTAAAAATTGACTATTCAATATTTAAAGACTTATTTTTTAAATTTGTCATATTAGGGTTTAGATGTTTTCAAAGTTTAAGCGAAAAGAAGGGACTGACTTTGGAAGCTTTAAAACTATCTGTTTTATTTTCTTAATCTATAATTTATTAGTTCTCTAAACAAAGTAAAACATATATTTGGGGTGGGGGGAGGATAGGGGAAAACAACAAAAACAAATTAAAAAATGACATGTTTTCAGATAAATGTTGACCGAATAACAAGGGTAACCAAAACGGACACTTCTAGAGTGGGGCATTAAAATTTGTTTTTATTATAAAATTTATTGGTTTTATTTAGGGATGGACGTGTTGCTCAGTTAGAGCATATTTATATCCGAGGATCTAAAGTCAGATTCATGATTCTCCCGGACATGTTGAAGAATGCTCCCATGCTTAAGAACATGGCCACCAGGGGCCGGGGTGGTGGCGGAACTAGAGGAAAATCCGCAATCCTTGGAGCTCAAGCTGGAGCAGGAGGACGGGGACGTGGACGTGGAGGCCCTGGTGGTGATAGAGGAGGTAGTCGAGGGGGATTTGGAGGAAGCAGAGGAGGCGGAGGATTCGGAAACCGAGGAGGGTTCGGCGGAGACAGAAGATAAATCCTGCTGCATCAAGAATGCAAAGAAATCCACCAGAAAAATACTTTTAGATTGCGGATTTTTTTTCATAGATTATTCCGTTTTAAGACCTGCGTCCTGTAATAAACGATCTCCTTTTTTCAGACAAAATGGCAGACGATGGAATATTTAGTCGACGGGAAGATATGGAGCCTAGGAAATGTGGATTCAATCAATTTAATTCGAGGTAGAGAATATTTTTTTTTCAAAATTTCAATTATGGGGGTGGAGCTGGTGCAATCTATGATTTCAAAATGAAGGATATGGTTGGACCCACTTACAATCTTCCCCCAATAGGTAATCAACCAATTAATCAATTAACATTTTATATTTATATCTTCAGAATATTATTTCCCCTCCCTCCTCTATATTTACATTCTGCTCGTGCACACTAAAAAGCTTAAAGGTCTTCAACCGTTTTTAGCAGTTTCTAGCAAACGCTTAAAAAATCCATTTTGCTTAAATGTTAACATCAATGCTAGCATTAACAAATGTTTTAACACAGTTATAATTCTGACTCTATTTTAGTTTAATTCTCTACCTTTTAAAGTAAACCACAATTTTAAACAACATCTTTTTAAACAATATCTTAAACAATATCTTTAAATATATCTTAAAGTATAAAGCGCAAATTGTCTCCGATTTATTTTATTTCTTTAGTTTTTATCACAAGTTAAACTCAGAAAAAAGGCGTTTGTTAACATTTTACTATGACTTAAATTTGAACAAGTTATATTGTATTTGATAACGTAAATGTTTAACAAAGCTTAGTGTTGCTAAGTAAGGTTGGGAGACCTGGCCTGTGCGATCATTGTTTACTGCTGGGTTATCCACAAAGGATGATGCTTTAATGACGACCTAAACCTTTTAAACTAACTATCTATAGGATGACTTAGGTTTTCAGTCTTAAATATAGTCTTCTAATGGAACATTATATGATTTGTAAGCGAACCAAGATTATTGTCGCAAGAAACTATGAATGTAAAAAAGAAGGCCAAATAAATTCAGTACAGTCGTCTTTGAAGTCTTATCCTTTGTGGGTAACCCTGTTTGTCAGTATAAAACTAGTTCACAATACTAGATTTTAATCCTCCCCCCTCCATTTTGTTTTTACTCTTTGAGTTGACAATGTTTCTGCTCAGATCTATCCGAGAAGAAGTTTTCCAACAGAAACAAGGTTTACATTGGGAATCTGAAATCTGGCTCTACAGACAAATCTGTACGTGAAATGTGCGAGGTAAAAGACATTTCTTAGAGGACAGTTTTAAGATTAGACTTTTCATAGATTGTACATTTCACAGATTGGACATTTCATAGATTGGACATTTCGTAGATTGGACATTTCATAGCTTGAACATTTCATAGCTTGTACATTTCATAAATTGGACATTTCATAGATTGGCCATTTTTTAGGATGGGATTTTTCATAGATTGCACTTTCATAGTTTTAGACATTTCATAGATTTGACATTTCATAGATTTGACATTTCATAGATTGGACATCTTTTAGGATGGGACTTATAGATTGGACATTTCATAGCTTGTATATTTCATAAATTGGACATTTCATAGATTGGACATTTTTAGGATGGAACTTTTCATAGATTGGACATTTTTAAAGATAATACTTTCATAAACGGGAGATTTTTAAAAATAAAACTTTTCATGAATTGGACAATTTGATGGATTAGACATTGGACATTTGATGGATTAGACATTGGACATTTGATGGATTAGACATTTAACAGAGGGGACAGGGACTTTTTATAGTTTGGACTTTTCATGGATTGTACATTTTTTGAAATGCTTTTCATAGATGATGAGATTTCAATAATAGGGCATTTTATTTATTTTTTTCAATTTAAAAAATGTTTTTTAGAAGAAAGATATCGTCTTTGTATAAATTTTATGTATAAGTAAACGTAAAACCGATCAATCGATGAGACCCGAAGTTTTTGTGGCAATTCTCCCAACGCCAGGGAAGTTTATGGGCGGTCTAAGATGAAAAATGTTGCCCATAAAAAAATGTTCTAGTTAATAATTTTTGAAAATGAACAAAAAATCTCAAAAAAAAACGTTTATTATTGGAGAAGGCAGAAAAAATGGTGAGGGCAACGGCTAAAAGTTAGAATTATTAGAAAAAGGGGACCAAAAGCCTGAAAGATTTGTTGGTAAAAAGGAATAATATTTGATCCAGATTAAAATTAAATGGTTCTTTTTACTCCTTGAACATCCGGTCACATTTTTTTTTTGAAGAAGTTTATACACATTTTAAAATGTTATTGCAGAAGTTCTTGGCCTAGAACAACTTTAAGGCAATACGATAATTTTAAGAAAAAGCAAAACATAAAACTTGGGATGCAATGTTTAATTAAACGAAGTCCACACCTTGTGGCAGTCGAGGGATCCACAACGAGGTTCTTTACAGATCTGCCTTTTCTTAATTTTCTTAATATGACCTGATCGCGTTATATTTAATAAAAGTTATCGTAATCAAGCAACCAACTTGAGTTAAACATACTGACGTTTTCATGCAATGAAACCAAAGTTTTTTTTCTAATTATATTCTTGTTTAGAAATATGGAGAAATTAACGAATTGTTTGTGAACCCTGAGAAGAGATTTGCCTTCGCCAAGTTTGATTACAAGGGCTCAGCAGAGAAGTTCAAGAATGAAGAAGGTGATCAAGGGTTAAAGTGCCCCCCCCCCCCTTTAACATGCAAAATTTTTTTAGTTTCAATACCTGTACTGTACTGCATTGTACTCACTGTACTGAACTGTACTGCATTGCACTGTAATGTGCTGTGCTGTAAAAAGTGATTGCTACTTATTAACTTTAATTTTTATGAATTTAAATTTTTATAAATTTTTGTGTTTCTAAGGGATTATTTCGAAACTGGAAGGGGAGGAACAGGGTAGAAGTTGAAAACTCGTAAAATAAATGTAGAGACAGTGCTGGGTGTGTCCTGGAATGTGTTTCCCTTTGGTTTTCACCAGAATTCTGGATACAAACGTGTATTAATGTGTAATGTAAATTCAGGCTGTCAGTGTCAATCTTGTCTCGCAAAAATTTCACCTTGGTTTGCTTGAAGGTGTAACTTAAAAAAAATTATGTAAATTATGCCCTCATGCCCCCACCCCCCAACCCCTGAAGGGAAACTGGTATTTTTTTCTGGTTTACAGAAAGGAAACTGGAAATTTGCTGGTTAATGGAATGGAAATCAACCTTTTTCCTGATTTCATTTTGTTAAGTTGCTTAACTATGCTGGAATTCCACGTTAAGTAACTACTTAAGAATGTCCAGATCATTCCAATTTCAAACCTTAAAGGGGAGGGAAAAGTGGATAACTCGAAATATAAAGTGAAATACTTAGACAAAATACTACTAATGTTGTCTTAAAAACAGGTACTAGTGTTTTTCATCCCTTTTAATCTTTGGAAATTACTTGAAAATGGTGCTTCAGGATAAAGTTAATAATTTTAGAGGGTTGTTAAAGTAACATTTTGTCATTTGATGCTTCTGTTTGGTGTGAAACTATGTTGAATGTTCAAAAACCTCTTTGTTTACTTTTGACAGTTAATAATTTTTATTGTTCTGTTCATAAAAATATGCTTAGAAATTATATTAATGAATACTGAATTTGAATACCTTGATGTTCATATTTTGTAAAGAGGTCCCAATTTGACTCCATGCTAAAAATCTCCTATTTCAAAGGTCAATCAAAGCTGTTCGCAATCATGGACCAGGATTACTGAAACCTATTAGGTTTATGCATCCTGAGCACTAATAAAATGTCAATTTTGTGCTGTTGAAAGTCTTCTCATTCTTTCTGAAAAAGTATGCAGAAATTTTTTTAAATAGATTTTTTGACCCCAGGGACAGGATCAGGTTGTTACGATCAAATCTTAGAATTTTTCTATTGCAAAAGGTTGGTGTTGTCTGGGCTTTATGTTGATCTACCAGGGGTTGTAATCTGGCAGCACATTCATCCATCCACGCTTCATTCATACTGAGAAGAGGGTTGACAAGATTCCAGCTGCCTAAGGGCTTCTTAGGCCTGAGAATAATAGAGTAGGAAATCTTCTGATATATTGGAATGAGGCCTTGGTGCCATACTGATAGGAAACATCACACTCAATGCTCCCTAACATCTGTAAGCCCAGATGGATACCCCCAGGTACTTATAGCTGGAAGCCACAGACTCTCCCTGCTTGTCCACCTTTCCTCTCTTCATCATCATTCACTTAGATCAATTCACTTAAAGCTTCTCTCTTGTTGAGTAGAAAGCACGCACCCTTTTGCTGCAAGAGTTGTTGACAGCCACCCCTCCCTTCTACATCCGTCAGGTGGTCATAACTTCTTAACCAGATGTTGGCTTCAGATGTTTTTGAAACCACAGGTGTGTGTGGAGTTCGGGAAATGAACCCTTGAACACCAGTCTGGACACCAATCCAGTTACTGGTTGTGGACAAGTGTGCTTAATTTCAGTGATCTAATGAGAACTGAGCTGAAAACTGTAGAATGAGATATCCTTAATCCTGATAACTTAATCTGAGTATCCAATGGACACACTTTTGATTTTCTTTGTAAACTACTCTTTCTTGGATAAAGTAGAGAAAAATCAAAACCCGGTTATTTAAATTAGAGATTCCCTCCCGTTTCTGTATATTGATCTTAAATGGCGCGCAAAATTTCAAATTTCCAGGTTTCTTAAACGCAACTCTGATTGGTCGAATTTTATACACTTTTCAGGATACAAGTACAAGATTAAGTTAGTCTTTATATTAAGAAAAAGAGAGGATCAAGCATTAATCTTGATATTTCAGCTCTGGTGTCACACACTCTCCATCCCACCCTACCCTGTTCACCGGCCCTGGGTAAAGCTACCTGGAGGACCCAAAGTGAAGAGAGGGTAGATTCCCCTCTTCTGAAAGAGATCCATGCAAAGGGGAGGAGGGTGGGGGCTAAAATTTTTTCCCTTTTTAATATTTTTCAAATATCTCAGAGGTTCATAATATCAACTCTCTAAAATTAATTCAAGAGATGACTTTCTCATCCTAAATTACTTGTTTCTTCTCTCATTCTTATTCTAATTTACTTGTTTTTCCTCTTATTATCATCCTAATTTACTTGTTTCTCCTCTCATGCTCATCCTAATTTACTTGTTTATCCTCTCATTCTTATCCTAATTTACTTATCCTAATTTACTTGTTTTTCTTCTCATTCTCATACTAATTTACTTGTTTGTCATTCATATCCTAATTTACTTTTTTCTCCATTTGTGCTTATTCTAATCTACTTGTTTCTTATCTCATTCTCATCCTATTTTACTTGTTTCTCCTCTCATTCTCATCCTAATTTACTTGTTCCTCCTCTTATTATCATCCTAATTTACTTGTTTCTCCTCTCATTATCATCCTATTTTTCTTGTAAAAATAAGTATTAAGGTACTTTTTTACAGATAGATCAAAAAGCAATGTAATGACTTCTCCTGCTGAAGAAGTTTAAACCCTCACAAATGAACAATTGAATTTTGATGGTTTTTTTTTCAAAAATGGTCACATTTTTCTTAAATGTAGGGTTTGTACGAATTTTTATTCAAAAATTGTAAAAATTGTATTGATTTTTTTTTTGAATGTACCAATTGTACCAATTTTTTCAACAAAATTGTACAAATGTATGGATTTAATAAAAAAGTATTGATGGTATAGATTTTTTTCCAAAAAATGTACTTATTATACGGATTTGTTCTGAAAATGTACCGATTTTTATATGGATTTTTTCAAAAAAACGTTTTGGCCACCCTTTATTTGGGCCAAATTGGTTAAGCTTATTTACTGGATCTAATTGGGTGGGGATTGAATTAGTTTAAGAACATGAAACTAGAAAAAGAAGCACATGGAACAGCCTAAAATTATAGTTATAAAAGGGACAATGTTTCAGTCATAAAGATGGTTTATTGGACGATTGAAGAGTTCATTGCATTTCTTGGTTGCAGTGTATCCTGACTCTTAATACCAATACTGTTGTGTTCTTGCTTTATAGTTGGCATTATAGGAGGTCAAAGTTTTATTTGTGTAATTCTTTAGTTACTTTGGATATCTTTTTGGTATCAAACTGAGTTAAGAGACCTGACCTCAGGTAAGTTTGTATTCCTAGGTTTATAATTCAGTATCTTAATGTTGTTAATATGGAGCACTGTTGGTGCAGTATAGATTCCACATTGGGTTTGATTTTAGATATTGTTAAGATGACCATATAGCTACTGAATGTTGTCTTTTGCTGTTACCTCATTATGCTATTTGCCTCAATTATTAGTTTCCCTATTTGATCCTAAAGCTTTTGGGCTCTAAATAACGAAGGGCCCATCATTTTGTAGAGGAACTGATGTATCGAGCTATGAATTTTAAATGGTAGTCGATTATATGACAACTTAGAGCAAATAGAGCAAATATTGTAATGCTAATTAACCTATTGTCATAGTGCTTGAAACATACTCTGAGCAAGATTCTCAAGTAACAAATTTAAAGAGGCCCAAGTATAGACCTTTCTTAATTTAGCATGTTGTGAAAAGGTATATTAAACATTTGTGGACAGCTTTGACCCACAGAAAATCACAGAGAACTTTAATGTTTATAAAAAAAAATGTAAACCTCAAAAATATTGTTCCTTAGAATGTTAACAGAAGTTATTCTAAATTCTGAAACATAAATGATTTGTTTTGATTTAAGTAATTAATATGTTGAGTTTTTTTTCTTAGATATTGTTGGTATAAACTCAGTGAATTGGTGCAGACTTAAAATTTTTTAATGTTTCCTTCCAACTGCTTCTAGATAAAACTGTTGAACGCTTGGCTGTTAAAAAATCTCCTTATCCACTGTGCAGTCAAACCTCAAGCTACAAGTTATCGAGTAAAACTGGAAGCAGAAGATTTCACTGTTTTTTTCTGTATTCTCTCCAAATCAGTTAATACCTTTTTCTGAAGAAAGGGTTCTGTTATTGAAAATCTGATCTCATGAAGAGAGGAAGCCTCAGAATAATTTTGTTTACTTGGTCTGTGAAAGTCAACATTTATTTTAATTTCTGTAAAGCAATTCAATAAATATAATTATCAATTTATCTAAATATTTATTTCTAAATTGGCTAAAAGTGGGTGGAAAGTAGATTGCTTTTTTACAAATGGTAAGGTGGTGGAGAGTAGGTACTGAATCAGAAAGCTGGTAGTGGGTGTTAACATGACCATTGACCATTCAGGGTACACCAGTGAGCTGGTAGAGGGGCAATAGCTAGCTATCAGAACAGATAGGAAGTCAAGAGTGGATTGCAAGAAGTGGAAGGGAAGGAGGAAAGTTGAATATAGTAGAAGTAGTTAGCAGAAAGGTTGGGCTGAGTTTTGGCACTGAACTTTACCTTTTTTTTTGATGGGTTTATTATATCTACTAAGAGTTTTCCTAGTGGAGTTGATCAACTTCATGAGTCTGTGGACAGTGAAATAGTTAAAAATTCATATCAAGGATGAGATCCCACTCTCTGGGAGAGGTTATGTCAAATAAATTAATTTTTGTGATTTATTTACTTAGATGGTAAAGAGTACGGGGAAAGGCCACTGAAGATTAGATTTTCTAGTAATGCAGCTGCTGTAAAGGTGTTCATTCATGTTTTAAATCTTAGGGATCTATATTCTTACATTGTTTTCTGTCTTTCCTGAAGTATGGTTTTGATAAAGTAATTACATGATCAACTGAGGAATGGATAGTTATTAAATAAGTTTAGAAACTTGCAGTAAAGAAAGAAGAAAAAACCTAAAATTTCCTGGGGGAGGGATTGTGAAAATATAGACCCCTTAAAGATTTACAGTGTAAATAATCGATATGGTGAATTATTCTATGTCTGTTCACCTATGAAAATATTTGGATTGTTAATTTCTTATTTTGGATCCAGGTTAAAATTGGTTTTAGCTTTCAGAAAATATAAAAATATTGTCATAGATATAGTAAAACTACTCTGAAATCCACTTTGAAAACTGCATAAAATAAAATTCAATGTATTGAAAGCAAAATTTATGTTTTCTAAAGGCTTTAACCAAGTGTAACCTGGATCCTAAGTTAGAAATTGAAACTCCGAAAATTTTTATAGGCGAAAAGGCTAATTATCATGCTTAATTTTTTTAATTCTTAATTTTGTGGAATCATCTGTTTTAGTTGTGGAGGTTTCGTTTATAATCATAATGCTTATTTTTTTGTATTAGGAATAATCATCTATTAATTTTAGGTTAAAAATCTCAATCCGATGGTGACAAATGAGCTTCTATTCAAAGCATTTTCTGTCTTTGGAACTGTTGAGAAAGCAATTGTTACAATGGATGAGAAAGGGTTAAAGAGCAAGGAAAGAGACTAAAATCATTCAACATCCCTATTTTAGCACTGAATATATTAATTTTCTTGGTTAATATATATATATACATATTTTTAACCCACTTTGGGTGGGAATTTCAAGATTAATGTTTTTTATTGGGCATTTTGTGTGATAAGATATTGAGTTTTGGAGAGGAATGACTACAATTTATCAATGGGAGGCGGGCATTTTTATGTTTCTGAAGCTGTCAATGTTGACTTGGTTGATTTTCTACAAAATTTGCTTGTGCTGAAACAGTTAAAATTGTTTTAAATCAAGTACTTAAGTTGTTCTAGGTATGCATTTGATACTAATCCAAAATTTGGTCACAAAGTTAAATTCTGTGGTTTTTTATACTGTTTGAGTTCAGTCATGTATAAGAAGTTTTACTTGCCATTAAGATTTTACCTCAATGTATCAAGGGTGAAGGGGTAGTTGAGTTTGCAAATAAACACCATGCCATGGAGGCAATTTCAGCCTGCAGAGATTCACCATTCATCCTTACTTCAAGTCTTATACCAGTAATTGTTGAACCATATGAGGTACAGTTTCGCTCAGCTTAATTATTATTGTTTCCAATTAATATGCAAGTGAAATCTTTGTTTTTAGAAAAGTTTTTTTGGGTTGGTTTGGTTAGTTGGGTCATAAGCAAATATTTCTCTTAATGTATTTATTTGTCTTGGCTCATATAACTTGAAATTATGGTCTGTTTCAATTTAGAAGGTGTTTCACTGTTTAAATTTTAAATCTATAGTTGGAATGAGAGTTTGTTCAGTGTTTTTTGTTCAGAATTTGTTGATTCTGTTTAATAAGTGTAGTTACTAAAAATTATTTTTGTTGTAGGATTTTAGAGTTTTTGAGAATTATTGATTTATTTGATAGAAAGTTTTCCATGGGCAGAACTAATTTTTATCAAAGAATCAGCAACAAAACAATGAGCTATTGAAATTTAATTTGTTAAGGATGTTGATGTTCATGTCATATATTCTTCTTCTAGTTTTTGTTTCTTTACACTTGTGAAATCTTTTACGTTTAACTGTTTCTTCTTATTTGTTGAAATAAGGGAAATCAATTGCATTACATTCTTTAAAGCTACATCTTGATAGATCGTGTGGGTTCAGATTCAAGCCTTTTTTTTAAAGTGGAGAACTTAAGAAAGCAGTATTTTTTGTTTCTCACAGTGGCCAACTTTTCTTTTCAAGGTTGCACAGATTATTGTGTACAATTTTTACCTGTAGCTTGATTATACTAAAAAGGGGTACAATTTAGTTCTTGTTATTTAGAACTTTGCAGGGAAAAGTAGATTATAATGAGAGCAGAATCTGGCATAGACTTTAAGAACCAGAGGTGTTTGTAGATTAATTGATTAATTAATTACAGCTTTGTATAGCTGGTTGCTTGATTGGTATCTTGTTCTACTGCACCTTATGGGTAATAGTAACAAGGATTGCAGTCAGTTATTTGGGACTCATCAAGGCAGCCTTGATGGTGTTTAAATCATCCATTCCTGCTGACATTCTGGGAGCAGGCATGTAAACATGAAATTTGTAATTGACCCAAAATTCAGCCTGTTTGGAAACCCTCTAGTGCATCATTCTTAGTGTCAACTTTTGTGCCATGACCTTGTGTTTAGATAGCATAAAGAAAGTCCTCTATATTTGTTTTTGATGTGAAGGGAGAATTATGTAGGCTCAGTAACATTATGCCTAGTTCCCGAATGCCTAGTTTGTGAATGCCTAGTTCGTGAATGCCTAGTTTACTATGCCTAGTTCATGAATGCCTAGATTTTTTAATGCCTAGATAACATAATGCATAGAGAACAAAATGCCTAGTGTAATATTTAAAGTATAGGTAACTCATGCTAAAACCCTCCCCCAGCCTCACACCTTTATCTCTTTGTTTCTTTTAATGAATGCGGAGTAGTTAACCTGAACTGATTGATTAAGATTCAGCAGTGCACCCTTGAACCAAACAGATGTATGAGCCAAGCTCCGTTTGTTCAACCAAAGGCTAGGGGACAGGCACTTCATAGACAGCTCTTAGAAGGCTTACAGCATGTGGATCATATCTTCAGGAATAAAGAATACAGATCAGATGAATATCATGGAAGGGACAGATACAATGGATGAAACAAATAGGTCAGAAACAGAGCAGTGTGGTTCTACCTCAGTACAGCTGGTTCAACTACCCACACACTCTAGTATTCCAGATGTTTCTATGGTTAGAAACACTGGAGCTGTAGAACAGACAAGAGAATCAGAGAGATGTAGTTCCACCTCTAAACAGCTGGTTCAACTACCTACACACCCTAATATTCCAGATGTTTCTCTGGTAAGAAAAACTGGAGCTGTAGAACAGACAAGAGAATCAGAGAGATGTAGTTCCACCTCTATACAGCTGGTTCAACTACCTACACACTCTAATATTCCAGGTGTTTCTATGGTTATAAACACTGGAGACTCAGAGGATCAATACAGGCCAATGACCCCAGGTGAAGAGGAGATCATGAGGATCTATGAAGATGGGATATATCGAACCCCAGATCTGGTAGAGAGAACTGGAGGATTATGAATCACTGGAAGGATCTCACCTTTACTGGAGCCTGCTGTATTCACACCAGTGGATATGATAGACTCAGATCCTGAACTAGATGAACTCATGAGGGACTCTCCCGACATATTGGAATCTTCCACAACACCTTCCCGCATCTTCCAAGAGACAATTGCTCAATTGAGGACAGCAACCTCAACCACCAGAATTATGGCAGATACCTTACAAGGGATCCTTGAGGACAGGTTACCCTGGTTAAGGGACGGTTCACCGCAATCTGAGTCTAGTGAAGTTGTGTGTTTTGATCAACTCAGGGATGGCGATCCTAGGGAAAGGGAATCTTTTGGAAGGACCTACCGAGGATACCTCAGACTTAGAAGTCGGATTGAAAACCTAGAGACACAACTCAGAAACAGGGGAATCCTTTGGATGGCTGTCTTACCCTTAGATCGCTCAGAACCACCCAATGGATCTTTGGAGATAATCAAGGAATTGAATAGACTCAGGGAACTCTGGATCATCCAGAGAGTGGAGGTGATACAGCAGGCTACACTGTGGGCTTGTACCCGGGACAATGTAATGACTCCAGGAGCTTTGTAGAGACTTGCTACACTGCTGAGGGACTCTTCATATATAAGAGTTAGTGGAGACTTGCTTAACTGCTGAAGGACTCTTCCTCATGTAAGAGTTAGTGGAGGCTTGCTTTCCCCCTGAGGGACTCTTCCTATATAAGAGCTAGTAGAGACTGGTTTTACCGCTGAGGGACTCTACAGCTATATGAAATATGATTTAATATAAATAGATATTAACAGATATACTTATTCAAGCCCTTGAGAGATACATATTATACACAAGATGAGAGGTTTGAGTAAATTATGAATTGGTACTGGGAATGAAAGTGAAGTCTTGTATTAACCTTTAAAGATGAGGGACAAGGATTGATCTTGATTTCCCTAGGATTTATGTCTGGGATTGTAATGATATCAAAGGGTTAAATGTTACACTAGATTCATGAATGCCTGGATAACATTATGCCCAGATAACATAAGAGTGCATTGAATGCCTAAACTATGTATTTCAAAGAGAAATAAAAATAATAAAGAGAGAGAAAAAAACATACAATCTGGTAAAATTTTTACAAAAATCCGCAAACAATGTCCCTAGATGCAAGAGAAAGATTAAAGTTTGTTGTTGATGCTTTTGACAGCATGTCAAGAGCAGATTATATTTCTACTTTGGCCCATGATAGGCAAACATTTGACCAATAAAATATGTAATAAATCATGTAAACATATTAGTATCATTTATTTATTGATTGACAATGTCTATAGGTTTTCAATTCAGTATAATGTTATCTAGGCGTTGGGGGACTAGGCATTATGAAATCTAAGCATAATGTTTTCCAGGCATTCAGAAATATAGGCATAATGTTATATAGGCATTCATGAATCTAGGCATAGTGTTATCTAGGCATTACGAACTAGGCATTCATGAATCTAGGCATAGTGAACTAGGCATTCACGAACTAGGCATAATGTTACTGAGCCATTTTGTGTTTGGAATGTACAAGGAAGATTATTAAAGAGGACAATTACAAAGAGCTTAAGCAGTAGCCAGAAAAGCAGATGTGGTCTAGACTGTTCAGTATTTATTTGTACCTTTCATTCTAAAAACATTGGAGGGAAGTGGTGGACTCATGAGAATCTCAACTCTGTCTGTTTAAAAGATATAGGCTTGATTGACAAGATTTGTGGATATCTGCAGCAATGAATTTGAATAGAGGATTCAGGAAAGTTTTGTTTTTTGTAATATGTTGTGGACCAAGTTTGCAAGTAATCTGGGAAAGGGTGATACATATCTTGATAATTGTTAGTATCAGGTGTCACTGTCCATGTCATTATTATTTTTAGATCAAGTAACAAAAAAATGTTGAATATTACTTATTAAATTGGTTGACTTTAAATGTTGAGTTTTGTTTTAGTTTTTATGGTAGGGTTGAATTCATCATTCTTTTAAAATCTACAATTAAGATGATAATCTGGGGTATGATTGAGTCAGTAATATTCCTGAACTAAATACAAGTTTGAATACAAGAAAGGGGGATTATACCTTTTCCAATCAAACCTTGTTATTAGTTGAACTCAATGAACTTCTCAATGCAACTTTATTAAATCTTAACTGTCAATGTTTGGTCCTTTTTTAACTTAAAAATTACATTTATATAAACAAGACGTTTTTAGTGGGAAATTAAGAGGAATGGAAAGGCAAGAATGAAATTTGCAAATTATTACTTTACTATCAGAGCTCATTCATTATTTAAAAAGTTAAATTTAACAATCTAATAGAGGATCTCTAATAAGAAACCATGTGAACTTTGAAAGAAAAAAAATAACGAATTAAGGGGGTTGGAACGAAATTTGGTTGAATTTAATTCAAATACATTTTTGACCTTTGGTGCTTGGACTGCTTTCAAAACACCACTCTTGAAAAAGATAAAATTTGTTTATTTTCCTACAGTAGCACATCTTTAAATGAAAAATTCTTCATCCCATGTGAGTTCCATTTAATTTATATTTAGTTCAGACATTGGTCAGTATCCTGTTCCCCACATTGATTTGTTATTTAATATTAGGGAGTTGAAAGCAATGAAGGACTACCTGAAAAGAATATTAACAAGATGGATGATCAATATCTGTTTGAAAGAGAGACTGGGCCAAGATTCATTCAACCAGGAACAGTCATTATAATTTAACTATGACTAACTAATTCTAAAATTTAACTGTGAAAGGACGGTAGACATAACCTGAAGTGGCCCTTCATTTGTTAATGGCATGTCCGATTCACAATAGTAACCTTTAAACCTTTGATTGATCTAGGATTACTGACTTATCCCTTATATTTAAATAATATTAATATTTAGTATTTACTTTCCAGAAATTGCCAAAAATAAACACTTATTTGAAACCCAAGATTTCGGCCAACCATGTTGAGTGTTGACAATTTGCCAACAGTAAATGAAAAGTTGACTGCATTGCAATTAGTGGACAGTCACTGGACACCAATTTAGAGTGAAAAAAAACTTGAGTTCTCTGCTGATAGTGATCATTAAGGATTACTGTTGTAAATTGAACATTTCCTTTTACAATAACAGGCCCCTTATCAATATATTACGTTGTATTTTCAAAAAGCAATCAAAGTGACTGATAATTGTTCAGGGACATTTGACTTTAAATTTTGTGAAAAGTACAAACTCTTGCAGGATTTAAGGTAAAAAGACTAAAGAAGGTGTATAATCTTTCCCTGGGATATTCAGATAAATTTCCCTGTATAATAATTGAATAACTGCAGGTATGGTTTTGGTGAATTATATAGCATTTCAAAGCCTAGGATTTTCAGAAACTATTTTTTACATGTCCTGTAAACCGGATAAAGTTTAGTTTTTGATAAAATTCAGGATAATTGCAAATATATTTTTAAAACTTGCTTAAATCAGCATATTTTCTTAATTCATTTAGTGAAGAGGTTAAGTCAAAATAACTATTGATAAATATTGCTTTATATCGAGTAGATATTCTTAAACAAATATAAAAGCTGGATTAACACTTAACAACAAACAGCTGATCTCTCAACAGAGGGATGGATGGCAACCACGCCAATTTGTAATCCCAAAAATCTGCTTTAAGGAAAGTGCTTGTAACAGGGTTCTCAGATTACTGCTTTGTTCTGGGGGTATTGGGGGTTGTACTGGGTGGTACAGATTTTTTATTTTTTAACAAAAATATTTAGTGTTAATATAGAAGCATTCTAGGAATAATTTTATTTTAGTTATGCATAATTTCCATTCATTTAAAAGCTGATTTAACATTAAACAGCTAACAGCCGTTTATCAACGGAGGGAGGAATGGCAACCTCGCCAATCAATCCCCAAGTCTACTTTTTGAAAAGTGCTAGTAACAGAGAACCACTGGGTTCTGGGTGGAAAAGCATGATACTGGGGGTACCAGAGGTACTAGGGTACTATGGGGTACTGTTGGGCACTGCGAGTTACCAAGGGGTTGTGTGAGATATTGCTTAATACTGTGGGTTACTGCTGGCTATTGGGGGTTCTGGGAGGTATTACAAGGTATTGTGGGGGTACTGCAGGGTTCTTAAAGGACCTGCACAGTACTGCATCATACTGCGGAGTAATGTGGAGTACTGTGGAGTAATGTGGGGTTCTGTGGGGGTACTGTGGAGTACTGCAGGGTACACTAAGGGGGTACTGGGAGGTAACTACTTGGGTATTGTGAAGTAGTGCAAGTACTGGTCAGAACTGGGGGGGGGGGGGTACAGTACTCGTAGTGCCCTGCAGTACCCCAACGTACCCTGCAGTACTCTGAAGTATCTCTTTCAGTATCTCCCAGTACCCTGAAGTACCAGGCAGTGCCCAGCAGTACCCCTGCAGTACTCAGCAGTACCCCTCAGTACCCCCAGGACCTCCAAGTACCTAGAATGCTTTTACAAATATGTTAAATATTTTGTTGAAAATAAAAATTCCGTACCACCCAATACCCCCAGAATTCAGCAGGATTCTGAGTACCCTGTTACAAATAATTTCCCTAGAGCAGATTTTTAGGATTACAAATTGGCGTTGTTGCAATCCATCCCTTGAGAGATCAACTGTTTATTGTTTAGCGTTAAACCAGCTTTTACATAAATTAAAATAATGCAAAACAAGGGGGGGGGGGGAGGGCAGATGTAAACAAACGCCACCCAAACAGTGTTTAGATTTTTGTATTTGCCTACTTGAGTTCAACATCTACAACAAAACTAATTACATGCATAGAAAGAACACAAAATTTAGAAAAATTGGTTTCATCCCACCCACTGGTGAAAATGAAGTATCAAGTTCACTAATTATTTCTAGCGCTTTATTACTAATTGAGGAGCGCGAACGGGCAAAGGTTCAAAATCATAATTTTATTGCTAGCGCTTCATGTGGCATATTTATAGATTTATTTTCGAAACTAAGGAGCAATAAAGAAAGCTGTAACAATTTTGTACACCATAGGGGCATTAACAGGGGTCAATATGGTCTTATTTCTAAAAAAACGATTTAATGTTACTCTTTTTTGTCTTAATTACCTATTGAGGTGGGGGAAATTACTGATTGAGGAGCGTGCATGCCGCAAAACACGTTTGGGTGGTGGTGATTACCCATCGAGGACTTTCTGCACTCCCCCCCTGGCAAAACTAGTCTAAAATAATTGTTTCTATATAAATACTAAATATTTTGTTCAAAATAAAAATTTGGGTTGGTTTGGCAAATCTTGTATGCAGAATCTTTCCTACTTTCTGAAAGGTTATACATGTTAATGGATATCTACTTGATATAAAGCAATATTTATCAATACTTATTTTGTCTTAATCGTTTTATAAATAATTTGCAATTATCCAGAGTAAAAAGTTTTATTAAAAATTAAACTTTATCCGGTTTATAGGACGTTTAAAAATAAAAGTAATTTCTAACACCCCTAGGCTTTGTACGGTTATATATATAATTCAACAAAACCATACTGCAGTCCTTGAATTATCATACTGGGAAATTTTCTTCTTTCTAAATATCCCAGGGAAAGATTTTACACCTTCTTTGAACAGTTTATTATAACATCATTTCCTATCAGAGTAGAAATAAAAAAGTGGGATAATGTTTGTTTACATGTTAATCCGGACAGTTTTATGATAAACAAAAACCTTCCATAGTTTTTTTTAAGTCTGGTTGACAAATTTTACAGGGAAATATATTTTCAAGATTATCCCACCCCCCCTCCATGACTTGATGCTGTGTGGGTAAAAAACAAAAAAGTACATCGACAATGAAGCTTTTTCACTTGATGCTTTAACCTAAAAATGAATTTTCAATAAAATTTGTATGCTAGACACTTAGTTCTGGGAGATGGGGCAGTCTTTTGGAAATTTGTTTTTACTAAATACTTCAATGGTGTCTCTACAGTATGGTTAAGATATAAACCTTGTATATTGAATTAGGTTTCATATTTTTATTATCTAGGAAGGAGAAGACAGAAGCGCTTGAACGTGAAATGATGTTGGAGGAAGAGAAGCTTTGGTCTCAGATGGAATTTGCAAGGTAAGGATCTTTAAAGTCCAGTAAAACTATAGATGTTAGGTATTTTCCAAAATGTATATTCTGGGTGACTTCTTAAGTGGCAACTTCCCAAATTTCCAATTTCCAAAGCCGCAACTTCCCAAAGGTTGGGTTAGGTCTTCTTCTGAGGCGCCGCAGGCTGCAAAGAGGCCTTGGGCTAGGGCGGATTTTGGAAGTAGCCACTTGGGAAATTGCATTTTGGGCAAGTTGCCACTTAAGAAAATATCCTTGGGAAGTTTTGGGAAAATGCCTTTGGAAAAGTTGCTTACATTGAGCTTCGCCCCCCTCCCCCCCATTCTAAGGAAACCGGCCTAGAGGAGTTTCAACTTCAATTTAATTTTTTTTATGGATTTAAATCGATTCTTCACTAGTACTACGTCCAACCCCAACCCCTATCCAACTTCCCATGCTTAACTTAACCTCATACTACTTTAGGTATAAAAGTGTAGTCAGAATCCATTTTAATCGGTTTCCTCTAGGTTGGATGAGGGCGTACCATACCATAATTAAAAAATATTTTTCCTATAAAGTTGAGATTTTACAAACATCCTATAAAGTTTGCACACTGCTTACTTTTTTCTTTTATATATGTTCTAGGGTGACCCAAATCGCCCTATGAAAAATATTTGAACACTGGCCCAAGTTGTTCCATACTTATGTAAGTGCTTAAAAAAATATGAGAGGTCCAGGAAGCCATTAACAGCTACATGTAAAAATCTAAATATTGCTGAATAAATATACCTTGCGACACTGCAAAAGTGTACTGACCAAATAACCAGTTTTCAAAATAGATCTTCTAGCATTGAACTGCTACCTGAGCCATGCACTATCTACTTTTCCGTAGCTATGAACTATCTACCTAATTGACCCCCTAGACATGAACTTTCTACCTGATTGGCCCCTATCTATGAACTATCTAACTGATTGACCCCCTAGCTATGAATTGCGTCCTGATTCTAGATAGGAACTGCTGCCTGGTTGACCCTTTTCTATGAATTATCTAACTGATTGACCCCCTCTGCTTCCTGATTAACCCCCTAGCTATGAATTGCGTCCTGATTCTAAAAAGGATCTGCTTCCTGATGAAATCTCTAGATATGAACTGATCTCTGTTTTACATCCGAGCTATAAACTATATACTAGATTGAACGACTAGATATTAACTTTCTATCTGATTGACGAAAGCTAGGACCCCAGGGAATACTGTAGCAGCAACGAATCCAGTGTTTGACCTTCTAATGATCTCTAACGACCTACAATGACCTGTAATGACCTATAATGACCCTCCAAAATTAAAATGTTTTTTTTACCATGGCTTTATACAAATCAAACGAAAGCTAGGAACCCAAGGAATACAGTAGTTGCAACAAATCCAGTGTTTGACCTTCTAATGACCTTTAACGATCTTGAATGACCTCAAAAGTTAATGTTTTATCTATGGCTTTATGCCTATCAAACAAAAGCCAGGAACCCAGGGATATGCAGTAGTAGCAACGAATCCATTGTTTGAAGATAGAATAGAGAATCTTGGTAAAGGGGGGGGGTTGAATATTTTTTCTTGCCCCTATTCATTTAACAACAACACCCAGCTTCTACTTTCTTTAATGCTACTTTATTACCTCGGTTCCTAGCTTTCGTTTGATATGCATAAAGCCATAGTTCAAACATTTTCATTTTTGGAGGTCATTTAGGTCGTTACAGGTCGTTACAGGTCGTCAGAGGTCATTAGGAGGTCAACCACTGGATTCGTTGCTGCTACTGTATTTCTGGGCTTCCTTGTTTTTAATTAATATGCATAAAGCCATAGTTAAAACATTTTGATTTTTGGAGGTCATTTAGGTAATTAGAGGTTGTAAGAGGTCATTGAAGGTCATTAGAAGGTCAAGCACTGGATGCGTTGCTGCTTCTGTATTCCATGAGTTCTTAGATTTCTTTTGATATGCATAAAGCCATAGTTGAAACATTTTTCTATTTGTTAAGGTCATTAGAGGACTTTAGAGGTCAATGAAATTCAATTTTATTTAAGGGAATTCGAATACTAATTAGGCAGCTAAAAAATTGGAATATTTTAACTATAAATGAAGGCAATGACACCCCCCCACCCCAGATAAAATTAACAAAGAGCAGAGACGATATAAAATTACCGATCTTGATGGACTTTGAATGGACAATTTACTTATTTATATAATACGACAAGAAAATAAACAAAATCTGCTATTTAATGCAAAATAAAAAATATTACATCCTAATAAGGATTTATATAGAAATTGCCCCTCCCCCACTAATTAGGCAGCTAAAAAATTGGAATATTTTAACTATAAATGAAGGCAATGACACCCCCCCACCCCCCCCCAACTAATAGGACATATACTCCATCCCCTTTACACTAATTTGGATCACCCGAATATATACATGTGTATTTTACACAATTTACATATTTTGTTCTTTTTCAATATAAAATTATTCATTTAACGGTCACATGTTTTCTACTTATTTAATGCTTAATGCATTTTTAACTCTAATTTTCAACCGGTTTAGAAGGCTTCATAAAAGAAATCAAAAACCAATATATACACCAAAAAACGAATAAAAATCATACCGTTGTAGAATAGCTTTGCAAAACGGATTCACTGGAGCCGCGGATAGAATTACAGCCGGGGGCAGTACTTAAGACCTTTCTTCAGATTTAGTATTAATCACTTCAAACTCAAGTTTGGGGAGTGGAAGAAGGGTACCCTGTGAGTCTGATATGATTTGATACATTTTGTTTGGTGGGTTACATTTTTCACAATACTAAATCCATTATACTTAAGGTTTGAATTTGAGACTGAAATGATGAAAGAAAAAGTTAAACAAATGGAAGAGGTAAGGATTCAAAATTCAAGTTTTATTTCAAGCAATTATTCAAGTGTTGGTTGTTGTTTTAATAATAATAATAATTGCGGGAAATTCATTAATCGTCAGATTTCAGGATTGATCTCCCAAACCAGACAAGCACTTTAAGGCCAACCAAAAAAAATATAAAATCTATTTTCTTTATATTCGAACCTTTGAAATTAAATCCTTAAACATTGAAATTTTTCTTTTTATAGATTATTTTTACCCCCAGTTACATACAGTTTAGGAGTTTCAAAACCACATATTTATCTATAAAAATTTCTAAAGAACATTTATATTGGTTGAAATCTTGGTGCTTGTTGTATCTACCGAAACCTGCACTGTAAGGCCAACCATATAAAATATCTAGAATCTATTTTTATAAATTCGAACCTTGAAGACTAGGTTAGAAAACATTGATCCTTGGACTTACAAATTGTTTGTTTTTTAAGTTAAATGTTTCTTTTTTTTGAAAAGTATAATACATAATGTTCGAGTTTAATCTAGGAATGTCAGTAGAATTAATTTCCAGACTAAGTTAGAAAACATTGATCTTTGGACATACAAATTGTTTAATGTTTCTTTTTTTGGAAAGTATAATAAATAATATTGGAGTTTAATCTAGGATTGTCAGTAGAATTACTTTCCATTTCATGAAGTTCTTTTACTTCATTACCATAATCGTATTGATAAAGCATTTCTTAAGAATGTCGATGACATACTTATAATATTGGTTGAAATCTTGGTGCTTGTTGTATCTACCTAAACCTGCACTGTAAGGCCAACCATATAAAATATTTAGAATCTATTTTTATAAATTCGAACNTTTTACTTCATTACCATAATCGTATTGATAAAGCATTTCTTAAGAATGTCGATGACATACTTATAATATTGGTTGAAATCTTGGTGCTTGTTGTATCTACCTAAACCTGCACTGTAAGGCCAACCATATAAAATATTTAGAATCTATTTTTATAAATTCGAACCTTTAAGACTAGGTTAGAATAGATAGATCCTTGGACATTGAACTTTTACGTTGTTTTAAATTAATTGTTCCTTTATTGCAAAGTATATCAAAACATATTGGAGTGAAATATTGGAATTTTAGTAGAATTTCTTTCAATTTCATGAAGTTTTTGAAGCAAAATCTTATTGATAAAGAATGTTTCAATAATGTTGACATCATACTTGTAAAAATGGTTGAAATCTTGATGCTAGTTGTAACTACCTACATATACATGTGTTTTAAGGAGAGGCAGAGAAGGATTGAGATGTCAAGTCAGATGGAGATGGATGTTAACAGGTTACATAATTTTAAATTAAAGAAGAAAGAAAAAATATTATAAAATTCTTCTTTTGTAAAAAAAATAAGAAAAGAAATGAAAATGGTTCGGGAAGGGAACTGCAAACTGGAACTTGGAAGCTGATTGGATTGGATTGGATTGGATTGGATTGGATTGGATTGGATTGGATTGGATTGGATTGGATTGGATTGGATTGGATTGGATTGGATTGGAAGCAGCATAATTCGTAGATCATGATTGCGATCAAACTTTTCAAACGAGTTTTGCAACAGAAATTCTTGGGGTTTGATTAATTTTATGCTTGTTCAGCAATATTTTTCGGAAAAAGTCTCTACCGCTAAACTGAATTTCTGTTAAACAAATCTTAAGCAAGTTAGTTTTCATGTGACGCCTCATTGATAGCGTAGCATGTCCGATTCACAGCGGGACTCTTAAAAGCTTTGCATCAAGACTTAATTATACATTTCTTATCCAGGAACAATGGAAATTTTCAGAATTGGACAGTTTAAATTAGATGATCAGATTTTACTTTGAAATCGGGCATGTTCCTCTATAATGGAATATCACTTGAAATTACAAGACCTCCCTTTTTTATAGCAAAACGTGTTGTTAAAATTAAAGGTCTGTAGACATTAAGTTACAAAGAAGGACAAATAAATTAGAGTTTGATGAGAGTAATTTGTTTAATATTTATTTGATTTTTAATCTTTTAGGAGACTTGAGATGGAGAGAGAAAATAGGAAACGTATTGCAAACATGTTTGATTTTACAATAGGTAAACTTTCTAGTTTCTTCTAATCCTATAACCAGCCCAGTGTATTTTATAAATATATATATATACATATACTGATGATTGCATTAAAAGCATGAAACAATTTGTTTATGAATAAAATGTTATAAGAAGATTGTTGCGCTTCAACTGATATATATATATACATATATATTTTTGATGAAAAATCTTTTTATTTTTCTATTAAAAACAAGCTTTTTTTCGAAGGAAGATTTATGAAAATATTTTTCTGATTCTGAATTGGTGAAGTTAAATTATTTTATGAGGAAAATTATTTAATTTTTCAAAAAAAGTAACAAAAGGTGGAACAACTTGATTAACTTCCAAGGTTGTTAACCTGTATATCTAAGGTTTGCGTTTATAACCTTTTTTATATTTTTATCTCGTCTAAAGGTTTGGAAAATTATAACATTTTATGCATTTTCTTTCAAGTCTTTCTTTTTTTACGTTTAATTGGTCGATGTTCAGGGGGCAACCAGCAGATGGGGATGAACATGATGAACAGAATGTCGGATAGGATTGGAGGAGGAGGGATGGGAATTAACGGCGGAGGACAGGGGGCAATGAATCCCATGATGGGAGGAGAATCTGAATTCCGTATGAATCCTTCTGTATGGGAGGAGTTCCCTGGAGAAAACGGGAAACGCCCCCGCTATCCAAACGAGGTGTTTGGGCGTGACGGTGGTTCCGCCGGAAACAGTTTCGGTCGAGGCGGTAGTAACGCCTGTGACTAGTAGATAGTATTGCGACAATGTCATTTAAAAAAATCTGTTTCGTAAAATATCAAACACAATCGGAATCTTCTGATGCGTGATTTTCAAGTGTGTCAATTAATATCAACAAATATTACATCATGCAGCGTTTTACGTTGCTGTATTCTTTTTGTCTTTAGATCTTAATAGTTTTATCTATTTTAAACAACTTTTAAAAATGTAAATTGTTTTCAATAATACCAGACCAACTCAATAGACGACAATTTTAGGTTTTTATATTGGTTGTTTTTGATGAATTGAACGATTCCAAACCTTACCTGTAATTGCATGCACAGTGCACACTAAATAACGCATTTGGCGAAGAGTGCTTTTGTAACATTGTAAATATCTGTTTAGTTGTAAACTGTTCGGTTTGTTAAAATATTTTGTAGGATCATATATCTACTCTTTCACCTAATTACCTTTTTTATACAATTTAAACGTCTCTTATTCTTGTACAGAAACCATTTTTTAACAAAAAGAAACTAATTCTTCTCGTATATTATTTGTTATACTTTTTTGTTTAGTCTGCGTCATATTTGATGTAAATAAACTCTTGCTAATAGTGTCCAGTGATTCTTGCTTTATAGAAAAGAATTTATCATTTAGAAATTAGTTCCACCATGCTTTTGCTTTAGTTCTGACTCCAAACTTATTAAAACTCTACAACTCAGCGAATAAACCCCTAAAAATTCGTTTGGATCTTGCATATAGAGGAAAAGATTATTTTCTATCGGAGAGGGGGAACACATGGACAGCAGAGTTTAAAGACCCCAGTTACAATGTTGCCTAAACATTAAAACCAAGGAGTATTGAATTAAAGGGAGAGGAAAACGACGCGGACTGCCCTACCATATGATTATACATGCCTTGTAGTCTGTTCTTTATTTGAAAAAGAGTTTTTAGATTGTCTTTTAATTTTTTAAATGTTGTTTTTACTGTACCATGTTTAATTAAACCTAAAAAAATACGTTTTTATGGAGATGTGTTTGTTTGGCGTTATTCAACCTACTCTTTTCACTGTTCAATGTATACAATAACCCATTCTGAATATATTTACGTGGTATTTGTACATCAGACAAATATTTATTATTCAAATGAAGTACCGTCTGCTAAGCATGTATAATCATATGGTAGGGCGGGCCGCGTCAGTTGTATCTCCCTTCTATTTTATACTCCTTGATTAAAATCTATAAAAAGGGTGTGATTCAGGGGGATGATAATTCTCTACGTGAGTGAGTGAGTGAGTGAGTGAGTGAGTGAGTGAGTGAGTGAGTGAGTGAGTGAGTGAGTGAGTGAGTGAGTGAGTGAGTGAGTGAGTGAGTGTTCAGTTAGGTGTTCTGTATGGTTAATCCAGAATCAACTTATAATCAAGGTACTAATGCAAGGATGTCAAAGCCTGACATGGAATCAATTTTCACAAAAATAATTTAATGAAATATTATGTGAATTATCAAAATTTTCAAAATTCACTCTATAAAGTATGACCTCGTTGGTGAGACTAAGGCCGCATCATTTGAATATAATGCTTTTTTTAACCCGTGTTTTAATGATTGAAAACAGTTGCATGTTTCCATAACTTTTAACCAATAATTCTTGCATTTTTATTGTTTTAAAACCTGGATTGAACAATCTTAATCATCAATATGGTATAATGTAGATGCAAACACCACCCACCCGTCCTATTTATTGGTTGGGGAATATTTATATAGGGAAATTTTTTATCAACAATGTTTTGGGACATCTTTTCCCTCACAAAGCGCCACAAAACAGATTTGTATCGTTAAAAAGCTTCAAATAATACTGCCTCCAGTGCAATCTAGTCATAATATTATTGATACTGATATGATAAACTGAAAAAGAATAAAAAATGTATTTTTAAAAAGTTTTTTGCTCTTTTTTAATTTTATAATGGTATGATTGGTAATTATGGTCAGCAGTGGCTCAACTAGCACTTTTGTGAGGGGGGGGGGGCTGCAATTTAATTTTGTGGAGCTGGGGTGGCCCTGTGGCTAGCGCTGTTTTAGGATTTGAAGTAAAAAAAGGGTTGGCTCTGTGCTCAATAACATACCAATTTCTTATAATAACCATGACTTATGCTTTAAAAATATATACTTATAACAGCTTTAAAATTAACGGCATGAGTTAAATAATGAAACATATGCGTGATGCGCCGAAATTTCTGTTCTTGTATGTATATATATGTACATATATTTTTTTGCACGGCCCAATCCAACTTTTGCAAATTCCACAGCTGTGATTTGATTTGTTCAGATGTTCTGTGTAAATTCTAAAACTTGACTTTTACTAAAAAGATAAAAATCAAGAATAAAAAAGTCATCCTACATTTTATAGTTATATGAAATATAGATAAAATTATCAAAGAGCAGAGACGATACAAAATTACCGATCTTGGTGCAAAATAAAAAATTTTCATCCTAACAAGGATTTATATAGAAGTTTCCCCCCCCCCCCCTCCCTCTTACGGGTTTGTTAAATTCAAATATTTTGTGCACCTTTCTTATAAAAGAAAGACACGAAGGTTCCTATTTTATCATTTGTGATCTCTCATTTCTAAACTGGTTTACAATGTTGTCTCTGTAATTCTATATACTCTATGCAAACGGCAAAATGTTTAAATAGTTGTTCATACGATCAAATAATTATAAGTCTACAAACACCCGGTCCGAAACAGTAAGTTCTTTAATACTAAAAACATGTAGAGATGGTAGAGATACGCCAATGAACAATCTAAACCAAAAAATTATTAAAATATTTATAATATTATTTATTTATGTCAATGTACATATGGTTATTATTTATTGCGAGAAAGTTTTTGCTTCAATTTTTATTTTGATCGAAATCAAACTCACTCTATAACGTTCTAGATTAAAAATCTTAAATTTAAACAAATGATGTAAAAATCCCGACCAAAAAACATATTGTCCCGCATGATAACACAAGACAGTTGGATATATAAATTTATTTATTTAATTCAAGATTTATCAAAATATTCGATTTTTTTTATTAAAATCCGCGAAATAAAAAGGGAAACATAGTTCAATTATATAATTCAATTACTGACGACTCATTATATCAAATCCATCTTTAAATCACTCATTGACCAACTTTGTGATATTTCAAGATGCAATACTCAGTCAAGTTTGTCAAAAAATTTCATAGTAAAACAGTTTAAGAATTCAACACAATAAATATTAATCTTAAGTACAGTTGAAAAATTGGTTTGAGTTGTGCATTTCGAGTGACGCGGCTGGATTTTTTAAAACCACACTTTAAAGGCTTTAGATATACCATTTAAAAAAGTAGTTTTGCCCGGAAGAGTCAAATGTGGTGGTACAAAAGGGGAAATAGTGGTGGCTCATGGCTGCCGGAAGAGAAGAAAGCTAATATGTGGCACGGAAGGGGAAATAGTGGTGGCTCATGGCCATTTGCCTTCCCCCGCTCATCTGATCCTCGCTAGAGAATCCACAAACAAGATTTATAAAAATAAAAATATTTATTCACTGGAATTTTTAAAGAATTATTAAGAAATTTTAAACATAAATTAGCCTTCCATAAAAATTTATTAACAACTATACAAGCGTAAGATAATGCTTGAGGCCGAATTAAAAGAATTTGAGCCATGTCTCAAATTTGAGACGTGACTCAAACATGGTTGGTTCAACTTGGATGAGCCGGTGCTCAATTGGAAGCGGTTTTTGTTGGTTCAGCAACGCGGTTTAAATTCTTTAAATTCGGCCTCTGAAAATAAAGAAATAAGACATGATCCTTGATCAAACACAAAACAAATGACTGTTCATTGTACAGTGCTTTTAAATAGTTTATTTGGCACAATTAAACATACAGTCCCTTTAAATAGTTTATTTGGCACAATTAAACATACAGTCCCTATAAATAGTTTATTTGGCACAATTAAACATACATGGGTTATCAAAAACACGTTGACAGTCCTTTTAATGCTTTTCAGGGCTTGAAGCATGATATCTCTGCTACAAATTCTTCTGATTGGAATTCTCTTTAATTTGGTAGCATCCAAACCATCCAAAGATGCGGAAGAATTGTACGACGACATTTTTGGAAGGTGAAACAAGTTTTTTTTAAATAAAAACCTCATTTTTTAGATCCTCTGCGCAGTTAAAGATGCCTTAAAAAATTACTCACTGTGCTAGATCAAGAAGTCTTTTTGTTAAAAGCTGATAATCCATTTCTTCCAGTGTTTTTTTGGTATATTAAATATTTCCATATACCTATGACCATTGTGACCCGGCTTGTCTAATGAGGTAACAAAAGTTGTGCATATATCTAAAAATTGTATATTCTTAAAATTTACCCTGTACAATCAAATCTCAAATGATGGAATTTTAAAAATCTAATTTTAAACATAAATTATTGTTTAGTGATGAATCGTCAGAGATGGAGGAAGCGAAAATACTAAAACAAATGCAAGAATACCGATCTAAAATAATAGATGGTCTGAAGCCAGGAGCTTGCTACAGGGTTGATCAACACGGTCGGGTTACAGACAAGGGCACGAACGGCGAGATTGTCAACAAATGTGGTCCAGGATTCAAATGTGAAGAATCTTGTCCAACATGCAGGATGTTCAAGGTTGGGCTGCCAAAAGGAGTGAACCCATCAGAACTGAAGTGCACTAAAATTAACAAAAGATCCGCTGATTACACCAGGTTGGCCGTGGACATTTTGTTTAATTTAAATTGAGAATTTCAACTTTTCTAGAATAATTGCGCTTCCGCGAAAATGTTTTTTCTCGCGAAATTGTGAAAGTTCACTTTCGGTGAAAAACCTAATCCCCCCCAGGATTGTTTTTTGCACCTATTGATAATTTAAAATGTTCAAAAACCGTGAACACGATCCTCAAAACTGTGCCCCAGATAAATCTTAAATCGATTAGTTCTCTGTTTTTCTTTCCAATATTTTAGAACAGTGTCTTACATTTTTTTAGTAATATCACAGTTATAATTAATCCGTTGAACTTTTTTTTTGTAGTTTTGGCTAATTATCTGTCTCTTACTTTCCTTTTATAAAAATAAGAAATGATTGCTTTACTTTATTTTCTCAACTCTTTTCACAACTCAAAGACTTTGATTTTCTCTTTAATTTTGTTGAGAATTAAAAGGGACTGTGAATGTAATTTCAAGTGACCTTCTATTAATAGAGAGGCCTTTCAGATTCACATCAGTACCCTTTAAAGCTTTGTCTGATAAGGTAAGAGTTAGATATTCATGTTTTTAGAAACTGATATATTATTTCTGAAAGTAACTTACACATTTTTTGCTTCAGAAAAAATGGAGAAATTAACAGACCTAAACATTTTCAAGCCATATAAGAACGACTCGCCGCTATCTTCCATATTATTATCAGATTAAGGTTTCAAGGGCGTCCTTGTGAATCGGGCATTTTAAAATTAAATCCACAAACGTTTTAATCATTTATTTTTCAGCGATGAGATCAAAGAAGCCAAAGCTCTAAAAGAACTGCTGAAGACCCAAGCTGAAACCCGTGCTAAAATAATAGATGGTCTGGAACCAGGTTTTTGCTACAAGGTTGATAGTAATGGTCGGGTAGGCAAGGGCGAGATCGTCAATAAATGCGGCCCGGGATTCAAATGTGAATTATCAGTATTTAAAAGGCTGTGCTGCCAAAAGGTGTGAACCCAACGGATCTGAAGTGCACTAAAATTAGCAAACGATCAGCTGATGAGGAAAGAATGCAGACCAAACCTCCAAAAATATTATTAAAATTTATAGATTAATTCATCGCTTTTTTCATCAAACCTACCAACTGTTCACCATGAAATAAAATTGGAAGTCAGAATTAAAACAAACAGTGTCTGAAAACTGTCTTTTTTTCGAACAATAATTTTTTCCGTTATACATATATCATAATATAGGAAAACTAGGAGAGAAATAGTAAGTAAGGAAATAGGTAGAAAAAAAGGAAAAAGAATTAGAAAATAAAAAAGAAATAGGAAGGCAAGGAGAGGAGAGGAATAGGAAGGCATAGGAGAGGAATAGGAAGGCAAGGAGAAGAATAGGAAGGCAAGGAGAGGAATAGGAAGGCAAAGAGAGGAATTGGAAGGCAAAGAGAGGAATGGAAAAAATAGGAGAGAAATAAGAAGACAAGAAGAGCACTATAAAACCAATGTGGGAAAATAGAAAAACAAGGAGAAACAGGAAAACAGGAAGACAAGGGAAATTAAGAATAAAAACAGGAAAACAAGAAAACAAGGGAAATTAAGAATAAAAACAGGAAAACAAGAAAACAAGGGAAAATAAGAATAAAAACAGGAAAACAAGATAAGAAATAGAAAAAGAAGAGGAAAATGTTAAACACGGAGATATAGGTTAAAACAATTAAAAAATATGAAAAATAGAAAAGCTAAGAGAGAAAAAGAAAAAATCAGTAAAGAAATATGGAAACAAGGAAAGAAATGCATGGAAAGCAAGGAGATAAATAGGAAAACAAGGGGAAAAAATAGAAAAAAAAAGAAATAGAAAAACAGGGAGAGATGGGTATGGGGGGGTCAAAAAATCGTATACTAGGAAACTATCGCGTTTTAGTTTAGATGCAGAAAAGTACTAGGAAATCACCTGTCATTAACCATTCTGTGCCNTCAGGGTTATGATTGGTTAAGACAATTTCTGGGCCGAGTTCTGGGTCTAGGAAAGGCTAGAGGCCAAACACCAAGGCTAGAATAGCTAGGGGGCCAAGCGCTGCGGCCACATGACCAATAATTTCAATGTTATACATTTGAGAGCAATGCACAAAATTGATAGGAGGGGGGGGGGTCCAAAAATCGTATACTATGAAATTACCACGTTTTAGTTTAGAATGCAGAAAAGTACTTATAGGATATCACCTGTCATTATCCATTCTGTGCCCCCCCCCCTCGACTATTTCACAAAGTGTCACCAACCTTTAATGTTTTCAAGTATTCTCCTGTAGCTACTCTGGTATAGTCGTTTCCATTCATTCATATTCTGAAATATAAATAGAAACTCCTACCTAAAAAAGAATTTTAAAATTGACACACAAGGTATTCAGAAATATTTAATTTCAAATTCTGGTGCGATAACATTCTCCGTACTAACGTATAGGGTCTGTCCTAGTGAACGATTTTTGGACCCCCCCCCCNACTTTCTGGGACAAGCGCTGCGACTAGGATAGGCTAAGGGGCCGAGCGCTGCGGCCACGGGTTAAATTAGTTAAGACACTTTCTGGGCCGAGCGCTGCGGCTATGACAGGTTAGGGGGCCGAGCGCTGCGGCCACGGGTTTGGTTAAGTTAAGACAGTTTCTGTATGATCCATGTACAAATTGATAGGAGGGGGGGGGCCTGGGTGGGGCCCAAAAATCGTTCTCTAGGAATATACCCTAGTATAAATTTTTTTTACCCCCCCCCCCCCTCCTATCCATTTTGTACACGACCATTTATTTTTTTTATTTTTCAGCAATTCGTTTATATTTTAAGGGTTAGGTTAGGCCACCTAGCTTTTCTGTGCCGAGCGCTGCGGATAAGACAGTCTATAAGGTGCCGAGCGCTGTAGCTAGGACAGGCTAGGAGGGCAAGCGCCGCGGCTATGACAGGCTAGAGGACCGGGCGCTGCGGCCACATGACCCAATTTATCAATGTGGTGAAGTGTGTCATGTACAAAATTGACATGAGGGGAATTGTATACGTTGAAAATACCTGATTGCTTTTTAACATTATATAGTTAATAATTAATTCATTTTTAATTTCTCGGACAGCTGTTTTTCTCTTGAGTTAAGAATAGGAAAGCTGAAAGACGTAGCTGACGTAATAATACAATCAGCTGATATTTAATTATTATTTCTATACTTTCAATTTATTCGCTTTATTCAATAATATTTTAATAAAATAAACTTTTACTCAAAAAATGCCTTATTGCAAGCATAATATAATAAAGATGTACAGTTTATTCGTATCGATGATCGAACTTGCAGGACTTGCAGTGAATCTACGAACTGTAATACGGGTTATGATTAATTGATTGCCGTAGAGGACGTCGTCCTTGTATACACAGTTTACGTGTTTTAAAACGAAAAACGTAAATTTCTTGCTAACTCAAATGTCAAAAGTTTTCATATTTTAGTATGTAACAACGAACACATAATGACATTAAAATATGATAAATTTAAATTTTATTGGACTGTTGTTACTGAAGAAAACATCAAATAGTGTGTATAGAAAGGAACCGTTCCTTTGCGCTCAAATTCTGAACGAAAAATCGGCTTTTTCTCCGGCCACAGTTGTCTTTGAAAAGTAAGACTATTACCGATGAATAGCGCTTAGGCTGTTTAGTTTACCCTGAAATTACCCAAAAAAGTGAACGGTCCCTTTAACTAACCAACTGCATTTTATTGATGGTACTTTTCCTTTCATCTTTATAGTAAAGAGTTTTTAAATCGCTAAAAATTTATTTGTTTTTTATTCATTTCTGAAGAAATGACGCATCGGGCAAAAATAATAGTGTTCGAGGTAGTTTCATGAAATCTTTGTGCTTTTGCCTTGATGAGATTATTTTAATTATAAAATTTGTTTCGAGAACGCAGAAATAATAAGATTTAATTTCAATTTTATAGTCTTTTAATTAAAAAAAAATTGACCAAATCCGGGAACCAATCAAAATCTTTGTAGCACAGTTCTATGCTATAGGCAAATTGAACAAAATATCACAATAATTACCAAATATAACACTGCTGAAAAAATCTAAACCAGAGAAACAGTCTAAAAATAGTACAAAAATGGTCTTGAATTTAGAGCATAATAAGAACCATGAACATACAAATTAAAATCGTCCATGTCATGCGAACGTTGATAAAAACCGAATTCCAAAGTTTTTTAGTCATTTCTTAATAGATTCTTGTACAATAGATGGCACAGTAGAATTTGTCCACTCTCAGTACAGTTGTATTCTGACGTCACAAGTGTGAATTCAGCTTTTGTGTCCGACAAAATTATTAATAATAGTGATAATTGAAGAATGAAATGCTTATCTTACAGTAAAAAAGTGCAATTTTATGTGCTCCTAATTTTCTGTTTTTACACTTTTTATTCAATCTTGGAAAACATGTCAACTAATGTGAGAAAATTTCATTTTTCTTGTTATATTTTACACTTGTGACGTCGTGTATAATTGATCCATTTCTCTGTTGCCACCTATTGTACTTGATAATCTATTTGGTTATTTCTAATTATAATAAATTAATTCGCTGAGTAATACTGCGTAAAGAAAGACGACATCCTATTATTGTAACTTAATGTTTATTGAGACTCTCTATATCTGCATTTCTTATCGTCCTTCTCAATTATTATTCTCCTAGTCCTAGCTCTAGATATATTACTTAAGCTTAAATTACAGGTTTATGCTTCATTAGGTCATAAACACATTACCTACCTTCCCATGCATTCACTAGTTATCAGGACCCTCCCCTTCCCTCCTCAGTTCTTACACACACACACACACACCCCCCCCCAGCCCCCCTCTCATCCCCCATCACTTCTCAAATGATTATTTATTGAGAAAACTTTAAAAAAAGATATTGATCCTAATTAGTCTGTGCCACAAACTCTGATTTTATAATCCCTATATATTTGCAACCCAATGTTGTAGACCTTAGATACTTCAAACTGTGGTTTCTGTTAAATCAAATAATCTATGTTTAAATATCAAAGGTTCACACCTGCATTAGGTGGCAAATATATCGGGTTTAGAAAATTTGTTTTTGCGACAAAGATTAATTACTTAATTGATTTTTTATTATTGATTCATCGATTCATTGAATGATTTGTTCATTTATTCATTGATTTGTCAGTTTTTTTTTAACTGGTAAAAGATTTGTTATTTGGTTTGTTGCTTCATTAATTCGTATTTTATGCAATCGATCACTCATATTTTCCTTATTCATTATTTCATTTAGAAATAGTTTATTTATTCATAAATTGGTTATTTTAGATATTCATTCGTTTATTAATTCACCAATTGTTAATTTTAGATATTCATTTATTCAACCATTGCACGCACCTCTGCTTCTTTAGTAAAAGTAAATTCAACCTATATGAAGCATAAAGTCTGACCGCGTCAACGTTGTTGCACCGGCAAGTCCTGTCCATAGAGCTAGGTACAGGACAAACTGAGACAGGAAAGGTTGACCCGGCTCGGAAATTCAAATGTACTACGGCTGCCCGTGATTGTTATCCAAAACAAAAGTTCTATTGAAATTATTTTAATTCGTCTATCACATCCTTCTACTCCCCCCCCCCCCCATGTAACCAAATATCCGTCTTTGGTTGTGGTGCCAAAAGTTTCCCGATTTCCCAGACTCCCCAGAGTTTTCTGTCAATACCCATATTTGAATAAAAATCCTTTCTTCAGAATTCTTTATCATTATCATCCTTGAACCTTATACAGTATTCGGTATTCTAGGAAATATCTGATAAAAGTTACAAAATTTTGCCAACGGTCATTCGGGCATAGGGCACACATCTGAACTATTGTGATATGCACATTGTACACTGTACAGTGTCAGTCTTTACTTTTATAGTTAAAGGGACCGTTCACTTATTTGGGTAATTTGAGGGTAAAAAAATAGCATATTAGCTATTCATTTGTATTAGTCTTACTTTTCACGGAAAACTATGGCCTGAGAAAAATCTGATTTATCGTCTAGAATTCCAGCGCAAAGGAATGATACCGCCTTTGCATCACCAATATTTTATGTTTTTTTTGTCAAAGTCATGGATTTAAAAAGATTTTCAATTAAATTGTAGTTTCTAATAGTTAATTGCAGAAATCTTTAATTTAAAAAAACCTTTTTACAAATTGTATATTTTTAAAATATAACTTGTTTTAAACTTTTTACGGGTTGATACGTTTTCCCTACTTCCACAGGAATCCCCTTGATTTAATGAAGAGTTGGAATCTAGAAACCGGTTAGACGGAATGAGAAAGCCGTCTTTATAAACTATAAACGTACTCATTTGTTAAATCATGTTTGAACAAGAAAAACGTTAATTTCTTGCTAATTCTAAAGTTTCTATATTTTATTATATAATGGCTGACACACGATGTCATTGTATTATGATAGATTTAGATTTTATTGGGCTGTATTTACTAAAAAACGTTTAAATATTGTCTTTGCAAAGGTACCTATACCTTTCCGCTGGAATTATAAACGATAAATCGGCTTTTCTCCGGTCATAGATATCTTTGAAAAGTAAGATTATAAACAAAGAATAGCTAATGACTAATTAGTTTACCATGAAATTACCCAAATAAGTGAACGGTCCCTTTAAGTCTGATAGTATACTAATTATACGCGAACTTTGTACAATGTATAAATATAAAAAGTATTTAGAAATTAAATTTGATTTATTGAAAAGTGGAAATAACACTATTTTGAACCCTTTTACTTTTTTAACAAAAATGTTAACAATATAACGAAATAGGATTGCATCAAAAACAACTAACAGTAAGAGGCAAATGTTTATTAAAAACTGACTCCTAAAATCATAAAAAACACCAAGATATATGATAACACAAGTTTATGGGTCTCAGACAATTACGTCATATTTGTGGATTTTATGAAGTTTCCAGAATTCGAAGAAGAAAACCTGAACAGTGAAAACTTGAATCTTGAGTTAATTCAGTCCTTGTTTAACATTCAACTCATATTGTTCTATTGGAGTTAGTTCAGTTCTTGTTTAACATTCAACTCATATTGTTCTATTGGAGTTAGTGCAGTCCTTGTTTAACATTCAACTCATATTGTTCTATTGGAGTTAGATCAGTCCTTGATTCAACTCATATTGTTCTATGGAGTAAGTTCAGTTCTTGGTTAACACTCAACTCATATTGTTCTATAGAGTTAGTTCAGTNCTTCACATTTATTTTCCAAGATTTTTGAACAACATGCTGTAAATATTTTTGAAACGAGACGACTGCAGTATTCAGATAAAAAAATCGGCACCGACACCTCATAAATCATCTAATAAAACAAACACATTTTTTAAAACTTTTTATTAAAAAACCGAAGATTGGACTTTATTTTATATCTTATAATGTACAGAAGAGAATTGATACGGTTGTGAAACCTTTCAAAAAAAGAATCAAAAAGATATATATCTAATATGATATATGCAATATATACATACTTATATAAATATTTAAGTATGCGCTGGTAGTTTTATGCACGTCCTTTAGTACAAGTGATCTATTGTAAATATATATATATGCGTATATACATTTAACGTTTTATACATTTAAAATTATAATTTGTACAATGAACATGAACGTAAGACATCTTCTATTTAAACTTGTCAATTTTGAATAAACGTGATAAAACTTGTCAATCTATTGAAATATATATCTTAACAAAGTTCAGTTTTATGATGTTAGAATGTTAGAATGTTAGCTTTGTTTTTCAAGTCATTTTTTTTCGTTATTTGCATCATGTGTGTGGATTTCTTTTTATTATGTAAAAAATCTATGTATCTAACCATGTTTACATCCATCTATCTAGCGATCTATCTATCGACCTATCTATCCATTTATTCATCTATCTATCCATCTATTTTTCCATCGGTTGAAGAAATAATATATTTCAGAATATACAGTGTTAGAGTATTGTATGCAGAGTAGGGTTGTGAGTAGACACACTCATCAGTCATTACAGTGCATACACACACAACCCATTGTGTGATAATTACACACAACACCAACAACAGGATGCACACTAACTGACACAAGAAATCAGGTAAAAATCAAACAAACAAAAAATATATTATTTAAAATGATAAATGATTCAATGAGACGGATTTTTAAAACAATTACCACACAAAAAGCTAAAAAAAATCTGTTTACGTTTGTACCGTCAAGAAAATAATTTTATATCGGTATTTTGAACATCTATAAGTTGTACTTTATGAAAGTGCTAAAATGAATGAAAAAATCCTGATGCTCAGATTTGTTCTAGGATTATATGAGATGTGTTATTTACGGACACATGATTTCCTGTATATATGTATGTAATGTATACTGTTTAAGCCTGTTGAGTAGAGTTTAGAGAGCATCAAACGCCCCTTCGTCTTTGTGCAGTATAGATGATATTTTGTTTCTTTTAGTCATGTTAACTGATTTTTTTTAGTACATCTAGCTGTTGGGTTAAAAGAGAATTTGAAAATAAAAATTCACTGCACAGGCAAAAAACCTTATTTTGTTGAATTTGAAAATTTGAAGCTTGAAAAATCACAATAAATGTTTTAATTTTTTTTTTTTTTTTTTTTGGGGGGGGGGCTTTCCCGTCCCCTTAATATTGACTAATCTTTCTTCAAAATAATTAAATTTATTTTTAAGTCTAAAAGAACAAAGCTAGTTTTTAAATTTTAACTTCAAAATTTAAGGCATTTGTTTACATCCTGGTCTGAGTTTCGGAATTTGAAATATTTTTTTTGTTTTTGGCAAAGTTGAGAACTCTATAGGCCTAGTCTTATCTCTGAAGATAAGCCTGCAGTAGAAGCTCACACCTTGATATAATTATGTAATTACTGGAAAATTAACAGTTTTAAAACAATTAATCCTAGAAGTGAAAAATACAAGGAGTTTCTTAAAATAATATGATATTTCTAGAAATGATAAGTTTGTTATATTTCTTTTAAATATTAATATTTGATTTGATTAGTTTTGTTTGGTTTGATTCCATTAAACATTATAAATTTGGTTTGGTTCAGTGAAATATGTATGTTTAGTTTAGTGCCTCGAAACATTGATAATTGGGTTGGTTTAATGAAATGTTTAAATTTGGTTAAGTTACCTGAAAGAATATTTGGTTTGGTCCCTTGAAATATTATGATTGGTTTTGTTCCTTAGAATATTAATATTTGTTTTGGTTTCTTGAAATATTAATATTTGGTTTTGTTCCTTGGAATATTAATATTTGGTTTGGTTCCTTGAAATATTAATAATTGTTTTTTTCTTGAAATATTAAGATTTGGTTTGGTTTCTTGAAATATTAATATTTTGTTTGGTTCCTTGAAATATTAATAATTGGTTTGGTTTCTTGAAATATTAAGACTTGTTTTGGTTTCTTGAAATATTAATATTTGGTTTGGTTCCTTGAAATATTAATAATTGCAGGTTTGGTTTCTTGAAATATTAATATTTGGTTTGGTTTCTTGAAATATTAAGACTTGTTTTGGTTTCTTGAAATATTAATATTTGGTTTGGTTCCTTGAAATATTAATAATTGCAGGTTTGGTTTCTTGAAATATTAATATTTGGTTTGGTTTCTTGAAATATTAATAATTGCAGGTTTGGTTTCTTGAAATATTAATATTTGGTTTGGTTTCTTGAAATATTAATAATTGGTTTGGTTCCTTGAAATATTAATAATTGGTTTGGTTGCTTAAAATATTAATATTTGGGTTGGTTCAGAGAGTCTGTGATTTGGTTCCTTAAAACATTTTAAATTTTTATGATTCCTTGAAATGTTCCTTCTTGGTTTGGTTTCTTGAAATATTAATATTTTTTTAGTTTGTTTCTATAAAATATAGATATTTGTTTTGCTGCCTTGAAATATTGATATTTGGTTTGGTTTCTAGGAAAAGATGGCGGACACGAACGGATTCAGTGTGCCGGAGATCGAGCTCATTATCAAGGTTTAAAATTATCTATAACGCAAAAAAACTTCTCAATATAATATAAATATGAATATATTTTCAATGTCTTTTGTTCACAAAGTACGTTCACAATGACTTCATTTTAAATTAATTAAATCAACAGAAATGCCAACCTGTTACATATTAACAAAAAATTGTTCTCTCCAAGTTTTGACATAAAATCTAAAATTAACCTTTAAAGTTTTTGCTATTCTTTTCAGAAAAATATTCTCTGCAATAAATAGACTTTATATTGTTTTTATAGTTTTCGTACTTTTATTTTGATGAATGCAATATTTCAGGCGTCTGGAATAGATGGGCGTAGGAAGGGAGCTTGTATATTTTGTCAAGTAACTATATTTTATATAAAATCTAATATTAAGATTTTCACATATTTAACACCTGTAAAGCTGGAAACAAAACATTTTTTCTCTAAAATATTTAACATACAGGGTGAGTAAAAAAAAACACATGGATTATCGATATTTTTGGCAAAATTTTCGAAATTTTAGTTTTGTTTGGATTTAAGGCACAGAAAAAATAAAATGTAATAAAAAGAAATTCAATGAATGAATGAATGAATGAATGAATGAAAAAAATAGGTGAATAGGTGAAAGGATGAATCAATGAATAGATGAATGAATGAATAAATGAATAAATGAATAAATGAATAACATAATGAATAAATAAATGATTAAATAAAGGAATATGTAAATGAAAAAATAAAAAAATAAAATTATTATTACTTGTATTTGACATAGGTCGAATTTCGAGGCTGCCCAGCCTCCGATCCTGATAGACAGTGGGGTTGCCATCCTCGAGAATGAGAAGATTGAGAGGCATATTATGAAAAATATTCCTGGAGGTCACAACCTCTTCATTCCAGATCAGGTAAAAACCTCTAAAAGTCAACCTCTGGACCTAATATTCTCAAGAAAATTTGGTATGTGAAGAAAACATCTTATCTTATAGGAAGCTCCTGGTTTCATTAATTTCTCCGTTAGTACTCCATTGAGGTTGATTTCTTCCCAGATTCTTCCTGCATTGAGAGTCAATAGATCTCCTAGATTGTCCATCACAGTGTAAACAAACAGTGGTTGAAATTTATAAATAGAAAGAATTAGGTTAACGAGGTACGACTTGTTCAACGAATTCAGAGACGTAGCTATAGTTCAACGAACTATTTTTAAAAAAGCCCAAATCAGATTACATCTAAGACTTCTCATCCCGGACTAAACAGAGTGAGCAGCATTCGGTTTCTTCTATTTGAAATCAAACGTGTTTTCGTCAATAATTCAACAATCTTTTACCTTACGGATTTGTTTATTCTATACTTTTTCCTTCAAAATGCATATGCCGACAAAAAAGTATTTTTTAAAAAACTAAAAAATTGTGTTTGATGGGTCAAATTGTGATAGAAAGTCACAGCTTTCTTGAATATTGACAGAACTGTTAAATCCACGTGTTCTGTCGTCAGCTATCTAAAGATCTTCGCGTTTGAAGTATTTTTCATAAGAGTCCATAACTTTCACATTTCTAAATGTGATTTATATCTAGGATGTGAGCAGAAACATTGAGAATGTGTATAGTAAGTTCAAGCACATGTTAATGAAGAGAGATGAACATTCAGCTAAAGCTATGACAGCAATTCTAGTAAAGTAAGAATATACTTATCTTTTTACAATACAAACAGATTAAAGTCTTTATTAATCTCGGGGTCATGATGCAGACAAATTCTTTAGATAAAGGCAAGATAAGGGTTACCCACAACATATGAGACTGTAAAGACGACCTAAAACTTTTGAAATATGACGATCCCAAGGTTAAATTAAGTTTTCTTACTTGAATATGGCTTTTTAATAGCTTGTATAATTATTTAAGTTTGATTAATAAGTTGACAGTCGCAGGGAGTCATAAACATAAGAAAACAAACAGTAGAGATTTCGTACATTCTCATACTCTGTGGGTATCCCTGTATGTATAGTAAAGGGAAGGATAGGGTTTGTGTACACAATTGACAGTGACGTATTTGAATTACTTGGAACTAACGTTAGATTAAAAGCAATAACAAAGAGTGTAAAAAAATCGTTACTTTCCTGGACAGTGTAGGTAGGTTGGGCTTGTTGTTTATTTACCTTAAACCAGTTCCTGAGTAGTCCAAATACGTCACAATAAAATGTACACAAATCCTATCCTCCGTACCGTAAGTAAACATACCTTGGATAATAAATATCACACCGCACAGGAGATTTTGGGGCTTATAGCCCCCCCTCCCTCCTTTGAAAAGTGAAGACTTTGGTTCTCTAGGCCCGGGCATTTAGCCTTCAAAGAGGGCCAAGCCTTTAAAAAAAGGTTAAGCCCCCCCCCGCAACCAGACAAATTTATGTATACGCCTCTTGTATCATATATGTTAGGATAGGTTCTTAGTTATATATATATTCAGGGTGGATGAGATGCTTAAGAACAAAGGGACAAGGTTCCTAACTGGAGATACAATGTGCTGCTTTGATTGTGAATTGATGCCTAAGCTAAGGTAAACATTAAATATAAAAGAAAAAAGCAGATTGACTTCTCTTATTAGATTTCTTTTAAGTCGAACCTTAGCTTTGTAATGTTTAGTTGTGCAGCTTAAAACAAGATTAGTATAAAACAAACAATAATATTAAAGAAGAAGAAAGCTGCAACATTTTATGATTTCATCTCTCACCTTATCATATTTCCATGCATTAACTGTACACAGTTAGATTATTACACATTTTGGCCTTCACATATATAATCTATGCATTAGAATACATGGGTATATTATATAAGGGGGGGGGGGGTGGATTCAATTACAATCTATGAATGTTACGAATGTTTAGATATAAAAGGGATGGGCTTTTTTACATTTTTAAATGATAGTTCTGTGGCTCTGTAAAATATAAAACAATTTAAATGTGCTTGTATCCTATAAAGGGAACAGGGAACTAAAATGAAAATTATCAATTAAAAAAAAATAATGTTCATCATTCATAGAAAGGTCTGTTTTATTGGCTATTCATATGGAAGGAGTGGGAGGGGGGGGGGGTGTGATGACGTTGTCCCATACTTGTTTTATGAAATCCTAGCTCTACTAGTTTTAAACCTCGGATACTAATCTATTTATCTTATTTCAACATTAACACATTGCGGGGCTTAGTCGACATATGTCGACTATTTATTCACAATACAATACTTTTGTCCAAAAACAAAATATTTTTTAAATAGGTTTCCCTAAATCCTTGTTTTTTTTCGAGAGAAATTGTCTAAACTTCAAAATAAATAATTGTAAAGATTTTTCAAATACATTCAATATTTTGGTGTCTAAAGCAAAATCAATGTTTACAGAGCTAAATAATGATGGATTTTGTAGCTTTATAAGAAATATTATTGAATTGTCTTTAAAGAATATTTTTTGTTGAAAAGTATGCCAAAACTCAGGATTGTTATTAGACATTTGTTAGTTGAAGTGTAGAACTCAAAACAAGTTCATAAACATTTGGTACATTTTGAAGTCTTAAGTTTTGTGTGGAATAGCGCTAAACTACAACGATTGATCTCGATAAACATTGTGACAGCTTTCAAATTTTTCGGATAAATGTTTTATTCCTCAATTTTAGCTATCCCTTTCGGGTAAGCAAAATACGGGATAAAAAAAGGAATTAATCTAATCCGTACAAAATACTTTTAATCCTGGGATTCAGAACAAAAAACGTGAACGGAGATCTTGTGTGACATAAAATTATGTTTATTACGAGGGTTAAAAACATGTTGTTGATTGTGTTGTCTGAGCTGGTTTATATGATACCTTTAACTGCATAGCTTGTGAGTGTTTTATGAGGCTGTATAAGACAAGAAAACATCATTCAAATAACATGTCACTTAACAGAAGTTCTAACTATCATTTTAAACCATATTAGAATTAAGATGCTAGGAATGAAAACATTAAAAATTAATGAACTTTCACAGACAGTTCAGGGATAATAATACTTAATAAAGAGTGTTTAATACTAAACTTAAACTTTTAGAATGTAGAATGTAGAATATAGAATGTAGAGTGTAGAATGTAGAATGTAGAATGTAGAAAGACCTGACCAGGAAACCAAAACGATAGAGTTAGTTACATTATTCAATGGCGACAATCTTTTTACAAAACAAAAGAAAACATTAAAAGCAAACAATTTAGAAAAATGTTAGAAATATTTTGAATATTCTCAACCCTCCTTTTTAATGAGAGAAAGTGGGCAAGGGGAGAAGAGGAGTGATAGGGGATGATGAAAGGGAAAGCGGTTAGGGGGAAAGGAAAGTAAGTAGGGTAAAGGGGAGAATGGTAGGGAAAGATGAAAGGGAAAGGGGGGGAAGGTTTGGGAAGATGAAAGGGTAGGACAAATTGCAAATAGTCTAGGCAATTGTTTAATCATGCACACTGGACACTGCACACACCTAAATAAACACTGTAAGATGACACCTTTAAGTTTGCTTACTCCTTCCTAATGTTTATTTAAGATCTGAAGATTTTAAAGTATTTATTAGAACCGTCTTTCATTCATGGTCTGTAACATACATTTGTCAGCATATTGAATATTTGTTTAAAATTCAGATTTATCTTTTTTTAAACTTTCACATTTCTAATAAATTAAAATATTTATTTTCCTTATTTACAACCTTGAGATAAAGTAATGTTAGATGATGTTTAAGCTTAAGATAATAAATGACAACCTAAAAATCTATAAAAATGAAGCTAGGAAGGTTAAATTTGTCCTACTATACTTTTAGTCATGTCTGTAAATGATGAAAATATAAGACTATAAATTATTTTTAATGAATGTAAGATAAATTGATAATTGAAATTAAAGATAAATAATAAATTTCCTACAGTCGTCCTTGTAGATAACCCAGAACGTATTATTTATTCATTATGTAAAGCAGAATGTAAAGAATTAAGACAAAGAGGACGTTTATCAATAATTCTTTAACTTATTTTATTTCATTTACAATTTGTTTTAGGGTCATTTTTCTGCGACTACGAGATCCCAGCCAAGCTGACCCATCTCTGGAAATACATTAAGGTACAGTGTGTCATTTGCCTGCTACAAGTCGGGGGTGGGTAGATTTTGAGATTTATTTTAATTATTACTTTATTAAACCTGTACACTTCTTTAAATGTAAACAAATAAACTTGAAAGTGGTCAAATGAATGTCCAAATTATAGATTCTGCGATAATAAACGATAATAATAATTTTGTTTAAAGGAAATGTATCAGTTAGATGCCTTCACACAATCTAACCCAGCTGATCAGGTTTTTATCAAAATTAAGAAAAAAAAATAAAAAATATTTGTTTTACTAATTTTTCATGTAGGACATCATCAACGTGTACAAGAACCAGCAGGGCGTGCGCAGTAAGAACCACGAGGAGCTGGAGACTCCATCCTACACCACTAGTGTTCCAGCCGCCATTGCAAACTAGTCGCCATATTGAATTTGTAACCTCCATTTTGAATTTATGTCGACAACTCTTTTTGCGATCTTTTTACATTCCAAGAACATTAAAAATTGGTCATTAAAGTATTTAGAATTAACCGTTATTTACTTGCGGCTATTTTTTATGATAAAAATGCTAACAAGCAGCAAAATTGCAATTTCCTTGTTTTTTTTACAATGAGAAGTCAAGATGTTTTTTTAAGTCACAAAGAACCGTTTAATTTTCCACTTTAAAGAAAAAGAGAATCCAACTACATTTTTTTACGGCACGCACGCAAAATAAAAAACGAAATTATAATCGTTTTTCTGGAAATTTTTTGTGATTAAATAAACACTTGATAATTTGCTGAATCGTTCAAATCGTTCAAATACGCTTTGATTGTTGAAAAACTCTAGTTGTGTAAATTAATATTTGTCGGGACATGATCAATTGTTTGTATATTTTAATTTAATCTTAGTTTTTGTATTGAATAAATTCTTTTCGAATATGACCTGATTTATAGGGAGTGCACCCTACGAGTCTCCGTGAAATTCATCTGTAAAATACATCTAACGATTTTATTCGGTTTCCGTTTTTGCCGGGCTCGTAGAAAACAAGAACAATAATGGCACGGAACAAAGATATATACCGCTCAGGAAAAAGTTTTGAGTTTTGAAAAAGTTTGTTTAAATTCCTCCGAGAATTTGCAGTACACTTGAATGTAAACAAAGATTTGGGGGGTCCTGATATATCTTCTGTCTGGACACAGAACAGAACCTCTCCATTATAAACCTAAATTGAAAGAAAAACAAAATAAATCCTTTTTTTCTTTATAAATATTTCTTCATGATATTCTTGATATATACAGCTGATGATGTATGAAACAAGGGCGGAATTTTTGGTTTTGTTAAATCCGTTTAACGATTATTTTCTTTATTTTCTAGGTATGTACTAAAGTAGAGGACGTTGCTAACTGTGAATACACTCATGAAAAAAATTAGGCCTAATTTTACCAACAAAGGAATAGACTTTAGAGACGACTGTACGGAATCTTACCAGGCTTTTATCTTAAATTAATGAATTCTCGTTGGTCTGAACTGTTTGCATTCATTGTAAAAATCATTTAGAGCATCTTGAAAAGACCATACTAAAGATGCAAAGACAGAAACCTAACTGCAGATCTACAGGAGAGTTCTAGGTCGTCATAAAGTTTCATCCTGAAACTGTAAAGATGACCTGAAGCTCTCAAAATATGGCGATTTCAAGGTAAAGTTAAGTCTTCGGCCATATTTTTCTTAAAAATTGTCTTTTAATGGCTTATTTAATGATTTGGCAAATAATAAAACCCAGTTTACATTTGCATCAAAAGGATGAATATAAGTAAACATATAGAGTAAATATTCCATACAGTCGTCTCTGTCATCTCATCCTTTATGGGAAACCCTTCATGATGTTTAAAATATACACAATTTAAGATTAAAAGATTATGTACAATATAGCTAGTCAAGGCGTTTTTTACTTCAATCTTCAAAATTATTGGATTAAATTCAAACTTTAATGTATTTTTTTTTTACGGTGGTAGGCGATAATACCAATATAACGAAGACGATTTTTTTCTTAACGTTATATTGTTAACAAGCTTTTTCCGAATCACAAGTTTACAAGTCATAAATGAGAAGCTTTTTTAAATTGTCCGATTCTCTTTGTTTCCATGTTTCTGGTATCCTTGCTATTTATAAGCTTAATATATATCAAAATTTATATCGAAAGTCGTCTTCATTATATTGCATGATATTATGGCCTACCACCGTAGTAAAATTAAATTTTAAAAACACAATGATATTAATTTTTTAGAGTTCAACAATTTTCATGTTGTTTTTTAACCCTTTTTCGTGGCCGAATCATTTTTGAAATGATAAAAAAAAATTATATTGTTGAAACAATGGTCCGACTGCAAAGCACACTGAATTTATGGATTAAAAATACAAATGAAAAATGTTAGTTCTGAACGATGAATATTCTTGACTCGGCAAAAACGTTTATTGTGTTAAATAAATTATCATGTATGCTGTTATTTATGGGCTTGTTTCAGAAATTACAAAATATATGTTTGTGACGTTCATTGGAAACGAAAAACATTTTTACCGGGTCAAACATATTCATAATTTAGAGCTTCACCATGTTCATACTTAATTAAAACCTATAAGTTTAATGTTCTTCGCGGCGCGGACTTTTTTTGGAAAATGATCTAACTTGGAGAAAAACTTTTGCTATTCACAAAAAAAATGTTAGTTTCAAGAATATGTTCAGAAAGGAACTGAGTTTTAGCGACAAATTTATTTTATCTAATCCCAATATCTTTACTTGATGAAGTAGACCTTTGATATTTCAAACTTAGACTATTTGATCAAACAGAATTCATAGTTAGAAATATCAAAGGTTTACAACATCGGGTTGCACAGATATAAAGATTTTTGAATTTTTGTTCACCATGCATGCACTTGATTATTTTATTTTTACCATTTAAATACAGGGTGTCCCACGAAACATGACAATAGGAAGACGACTTGAAAGTCGTCTTTGGTATTTGAATTTGTTTGTGACATTTAGTCTTCTATCTACTTTAACATGTATGATCTTGAAACAATTATCACATAATTCTCCTAGCCCTGGCATTTCCAAAAAGTGGTCTGCGTTTTTTGTTCTTTCAATATTACCTGAGATATAAAGAGTTTGGTTCAGATTTCAATTTTGTTAAATAAAAGCAAAATTGTCGAAATCTGAACGAAATTCTTCATATCTCGGGCAATATTGAAAGCACAAAAAAGGCAGACCACATTTTGGAAATGGCAGGACAAGGGAAATTTTGTGACTATTATCTCTAGAAATTCACTTCTAACATTAGGTTGACAAATAAACGCAGCAAATTATATCAAAAATCAAGTCGACATTCAAGTCGTCCTGCATACTGTCATGTTTCGTGGGACACCCTGTATCTGATAATTATACTCTTACAAAAAAAGAATGAGGGGGGAAGGATGATGAAATTTGGAAATGGCTATTTTCTGATCTTTGCTTTAAATCGCATCTTATAATTCTTAAACGGATAATTATGTCTTATCTATCTTAAGTTCCTCGTAAGTGGTTTCCGAGACCGACGACATTCAAAATAATCATTTAGCAGTTTTACTTCTTATTATTAATGAGAACCAAGAGTGTTTAAATCTCAATTGAATTCTTACATAAAATGTTTATTCAAAGAATGTACATTGTACAATTTTCATCTTTTAAAACGAGGTCTTATTTCAAATATGGGATGTTGTCACTAACTTAATTCATCACAAATGTCGTCTTCAGTCATGTTCTACGTCACTTTTTGAGGTAATAGTTTAAGAACCATTGGTTTTATCCCGATACTGCCTCCCTTATCTCTATTTCTTATATTTCTGTTTACAAAATATTTAGATTTTCCCTGTTTCTCTTCGACGTTGGCCTTAATTTATTTTAAGGATCTCTTAAGCAGCCATTTTTCTCAGCAAATTTTTTAACGATGCCAAGATATAGATCGAGCAATGACATATTAAATCTTGATTTACACTCGATCCGTTCTTTTTTGGCTTATAGATGCTTACAGAATTGAAAAGTGAACAAGTTAACCCCCCCCCCCCCCATTTTAATACACCACTGTGTCTGATTATCTAGATCTAGAATATCATTAATCTAATATTGGTCACACTCTCGTTTTTCATTGAAAACCTATCACCAGCTCTGCTAAAAATTTACCTTGGCAAAAATGGTTAAGAATTAAAAATTTATGCTTTTATCTCAGGCTAACTAATCTTTCTATATTTTCACTATTTGCATATCCGAGTTATCTGTTTAGATTATGAATCTATCTATCTATATATTCAATAGTTTAAACTTACACTATTTATGTTAACTATGAACAGATATTGTGACCTTTTTAATTTCTAATTTACACACTTTTAATTTTTAATTAATTTAATTAATGATGTAGTCAGGGGGGATGGGGGGGGGGGTAATTACTTTTGCAATAAGTGCACTGGTTATTTAACCATACAGTATAACCGTCTATATATTTATTCATCTGCTTATCTATCTGTTTATCTATATTTATCTATATATTTATTCATCCCTGTTTATCTATCTGTTTATCCATATATTCATCTATCTATTTATCTATGTATTTATCTATCTGTTTATCTATATTTATCTATATATTTATTCATCCATGTTTATCTATCTGTTTATCCATATATTTATCTATCTATTTATCTATGTATTTATCTATCTATTTATCTATATTTATCTATATATTTATTCAACCATGTTTATCTATCTGTTTATCCATATATTTATCTATCTATTTATCTATGTATTTATCTATCTGTTTATGACTATATTATCTATATATATATTTATCTACATATTTATTTATCTATCTGATTATCTATTAATTCATCTATTTCTTCATCTATCTTTTCATCCATCTATCAGCGCTTTGAAGTGTCTGAAGCTGAAATAATAAATGTTGAAATGAATCCTTGAATCTTAATCCCTTCAATTCTTTCTTTATAGTTTAGAGGCACATCCCCCCCTCCCTCTTCTATCCTACTTCTAAGTTCAAGGGTACAACCCCCCCCCACCCCCAATACTTTCAGCTAATTTTAGATTTTCTACAAATTTTTTTTTGTTGTTCATACAGGGTGTCCCACATCATTAGATCGTTTATAGTTTAAAATTGCGATTTTCGGGAGGCGTTAAAGCTTGGAGATAATCCAATATGATTTTGGACGCTCTGCACCTCTCTGCAGAAATATCTTTAGATTTTCCTACGCTAGTTGCAAAGTTGTAAATTTCGTTTCTAAACTGAATACTCGCCACAAACTCTTATTTCACACTCCCTTTATGTTTTTAAACTTATAGTGTAAACCTTTGAAATATTAAATATAAGTATTTAATCTGCAGTAGTAACCAGATAACGCAGAATTAGGAAGACGACTTTAGAGCAAGTGCATTTTAGGTTGTTATTTAGCAAACAAGTTTACTAAACACTTAATAAATCACTAATTAAGTGATATTTGTTATTTCAAACATTAGACTTTTTGCAGAATTCACAGTTTGAAATATCAAAGGTCTAACAGAATTCATTGAAATATCAAAAGTCTAACAGAATTCATAGCTTGAAATATCAAAGGTCTAACAGAATTCATAGTTTGAAATATCAAAGGTCTAACAGAATTCATAATTTGAAATATCAAAGGTCTAACAGAATTCACAGTTTGAAATATCAAAGGTCTAACAGAATTCATAGTTTGAAATATCAAAGGTCTTCTTTCTACATTAGGTTGCAAAGGGTAATAAGGTAAAAGGGTTATAAGCAATAAATTTTTTTAATTGCTTAAAAAATTTATTTTATAAAGTAGTAGTATATTGTATGTATGTAAAGAAGGGTTAGTCTATAAAGCATACCCTACATACTAACCACAGAAACAGACCCGCTGGGATATTGAATTAACAAACTCAGTTGGACTCATCCTTCTCAGAATACTTTTACTTTAAAATCTCAACTTGGACATTTTTATGTCATTTTTGTCAGGAATTTTCGGAATACTAAATCTTCCTAGTTTTATATTTATTTTTCAAAATTTCAATTGTTCTCTCAATCTTGTCGGATACAACTGTTTTTTAAACTCTTTTAATTGTTTTCCATTTTTTTCTTGAAAATTTATTTTTCCCTTCTTATAATTATTTTTTTTAATATGCTAACAGTTTCATGAGGTTTTATCACTGAGAATTTTTAGTGGAAATAAATGAGAATCAGCAAGAACTGATAAAATGAGAATCACCAAATGAGAATCAGCTACTGCAAAAGTTAGATGGCAAAGCATGCAACTTTCATTGTCCTCCCCCTTCCCAGATCCTACCCCCGAGGCCCTGATCTTTTCATTCAAAAATATATTTAATTTCAGGTATGCTCTGGGTTTAAGAAACAGCTGTTGTAGAAAAATCTAAGATGGCGCCAACAAGCTGTTAGAATTCTCTTGAAAACAATAAAATGGCATCCGAGCACCAAACCTCGAAGTTGTTTTCAAGGCTTAAAACTGGCCTTGACAACCTGGACAAGGAACGAATAAAATCGAGTAAGACATTTAACTTTTCTTTTCCATTTTTTTCCGTTCCGGTGAAAATAACATTTTTTATTGGAAGAAAGCAATTTTTCATTTCAAATAAATAGCAACGAACATCAAAGTATCAAAAACGAATTTCAATTTTAATTTTGATTTCTATAAGGTTTTAAACAGAACAAGGAGAAACACAACCATGAAAACAAGACAAAGCTGTCAATTAACAGTTTACTGTAAACAAATAGAAACTTGATTTAAAAATAAACTTGTTAAAAACCAAACTTAAATAGAAATGTCGTCTTAATTGTATTAGAATAAACGCCGATCACTGTATGATAAATAAATCTTGTATTTAAAAACGGAAAAATGCGTCCATGTAAACGAATAAAAATTCCCAGTCATTCTTCTGAGCTCTTTTAAAAGAAAAATGTTTTAATTTATAAATCATTATATATTTCCAGGACGTGTTTGCAGATCTGCAAGCTTAAATGTGCCAACGCGACCAGGGAAAAAATATTTAAATTAGTATTATACAGCTAAATAAGAAATTTAACGAGGTTATACATTATTGTTTTCTTTTCCCCCTGCTGGATGCTGTGTGGTGCAAAGGGGAAAAATTCTAAGAATTACTGGAAACAAATGCAAATATTTGAAAGCCTTTCTTATAAATATACATTTAATCATACAAGTTGAAACTTTAAAGACGATCTGAAACTCTTTCAATATCTTCAATTTAAATTTTGTCTTTTGTCTGAAATATAGACGTTTAATGATATACTAATTAAATGATTTGGCAAAAAAGACATTAAAAAAATAAATTTTGATCCAGGAATTCGTGGATTTCCTTCACCAAAAAGACTTCTGCAAAACATTGACACAGGAAAGTTAAAAAAACTAAATTTTTTCCGTTTTTCAAAAAATTAACCATTTTTATTTTTAGAGGGTCGGAAAATTTTGAATGGAGTCGACAAGCTGTCTGGTCTATCTGCTAGGGACAGAGATAGATTAAAAACTCTTTTGAAAGAATTTTCTAAATATAATTGATTTTCTAAATTCAATATACCTATACAATCTTTCCACATATCCGTCTATTTGCTTTTCTCTCATTTTATCTATCTATTTATTTATCTATTTATCTATTTATCTTTTTCATTTTCTATCTTTTTCATTATCTATCTTTTTCATTATCTATTTATCTATTTATCTGTTTATCTATTTATTTATTTATCTATCCTGTGTACAGTGAGGAGGATTTTATCCAGGTTGAATTTAAACATGATGATTCTGATCCAGAGATATATTCAGGTATCTTAACATTTTGTACAGCTAGTGTGATCCACTTAACATGATCTATTCTTTATAACTCTAGAAATTGATGTCGTCTTCATAAGATTAGAAAAGTTACCAACCAGAAAATAAAATATTTTAGATTTGTCTCTTGTTTAATTGCCCGAGATAATGTAAAAATTAGAAAACGATTAAGCATGCGGAGCATTGTCATGTTATTTGGGAGAAAAGTAGACGAACCGTCTACTACTAAAGGAGGGACATGGTTGATTTACGGAACCCTTTAAACCCTTATATGCCCAATAATGTGGAAAATATCGCTTTTTTAAGCTTTAAAAGTGTAGAATTCCGACAATTTCCCCCATTGATTCTGTAAACGCAAGCCGCTTTGTTTAGAGAAACCACAATTGATTTATATTCAAAGAGAAAAACATGTTTATCTCATTCATTATTGGTGAGACAAAGCTTTTACGGGTACCGTTGTGAATCAGATTTGCAACAAGCCCATGGTCAGAGATTCACTTGAAATTAAATAATAAAATTACAAGAAAGGAATATTTTTAGTTCTGGGGGACACAGAACAAACACTCTGCTCTTCTGAAACAGAATCAGGTTGGAAAATCTTTATTATTATTATTATGATTATATTAGAAATAATTTTAGATGATTTTGGATACAAAGCACACGCTAAGATGTTTTCTAGATTAACCCTTGAGTCTCCAGGTAAACATTTATAAACATTATAGTTTGATTTTACCATCTTAGAGAAATAGAAACTTTCAGCATTAGACTAGAAAATTTAGGAGTGGATTATTATATAGGGTGACTAAGAAACTTTCAGCACTAGACTAGACACTTTGAGTAGTTTACTAGACACTTTGAGTACTTTACAAGACACTTTGAGTAGTTTACTAGACACTTTGAGCAGCGGACTAGACACTAACAGTAGACGAGACACTTTGAGCGGTAGACTAGACACTTTGAGCAGTAGAATAGACACTTTGAGCAGTAGACTAGAAACTTTGAGTAGTAGACTATAAACTTTGAGTACTTTACAAGACACTTTGAGTAGTTTACTAGACACTTTGAGCAGCGGACTAGACACTAACAGTAGACTAGACACTAATAGTAGACTAGACACTTTGAGAGGTAGACTAGACACTTTGAGCAGTAGACTAGAAATCATGATTACTTTACAAGACACTTTGAACAGCAGCACTTTGAGTAGTAGACTATACACTTTAAGTAGTTCACTATACACTTTGATCAGTAGACTAGACACTTTTCAGCAGTAGACTACTTATTATGAGTACTTTACAAGACACTTCGAGTAGTAGACTGGACAGTTGAGTAATGAACTAGACACTTTAAGAAGTGAACTAGAAATGAGTAGAATGAGTATTTTACAGGACACTTCGAGTAGTAGACTAGATACTTTGAGTAGTTTACTATACACTTTGAGCAGTAGACTATACACTTTGAGCAGTAGACTAGACACTTTTGAGCAGTAGACTACTCATTATGAGTACTTTACAAGACACTTAGAGTAGTAGACTGGACACTTTGAGTAATGAACTGGACACTTTGAGTAATGAACTGGACACTTCGAATTATAGACAAGACACTATAAGTAGTGAACTAGACACTTTAAGAAGTGAACTAGAAATGAGTAGAATGAGTACTTTACAGGACACTTCGAGTAGTTGACTAGACACTTTGAGTAGTTTACTATACACTTTGAGCAGTAGACTAGACACTTTAAGCAGTAGACTACTCAATATGATTACTTTACAAGACACTTCGAGTAGTAGACTTGCCACTTTGAGTACTGGACTATACACTTTGAGTGTTAGACTATACACTTTGACAACACGATTAATGAATTAGACACTTTGAGCAGACACTACACAAGACAAAACGATTAATGTATTAGACACTTTTAGCAGTAATCCAGGCACTACATAATGTATTAGACACTTTGAGCAGTAATTCAGGCACTACAAAAGACAATACGATTAATGAATTAGACACTTTGAGCAGTAGTCCAGACACTACACAAGACAATACGATTAATGAATTAGACACTTTGAGCAGGCACTACACAAGGCAATATGATTAATGAATTAGACACTTTTAGCAGTAATCCAGACACTACACAAGACAATACGATTAATGAATTAGACACTTTGAGCAGGCACTACACAAGACAATACGATTAATGTATTAGATACTTTGAGCAGACACTACACAAGACAATACGATTAATGTATTAGACACTTTGAGCAGTAATCTAGACACTACACAAGACAATACGATTAATGAATAGACACTTTGAGCAGTAATCCTGACACTACACAAGACAATACGATTAATGTATTAGACACGTTTAGCAGTAATCCAGACACTACACAAGACAATACGATTAATGTATTAGACACTTTGAGCAGTAATCCAGACACTACACAAGACAATACAATTAATGAATTAATTTCTAGATCCTGGAGAGAAAAGTATAATGTCAGTTTCTGAAGCTACCAATACATCGCTAAAATCTAATAAAACTGAAGAAAATTCCAGAAAAAAACAAGTTAGAGATGAAAAGCGTAAGAAGAAGAACGGAATGGATGATAAATATGAGAACGATGATCTAAAAGATGATGGATTCTATATTGATATGACTGAAATAGAACCAAGGTCTGGGAAACTAAATAGGAAAAATCCAAAAAACATTTCAGGTAAAATAGCCAATATTTGGTTGCCTTCTTTATTAAAAGTACTTCTTTTTATAATCTCTCCCGGCCGAATGTGACGAACTATGTATTTAATGAAAACCGTCTTAAATTTAAAATCTGTAATTAAGATTTTTTGAGAACGATATACCGGAAACTTATCATTTTTGGCACAAATGAACTAATTTCTCACCTAAAACTATAATTATTAATCATTCTATCTTCTTAACCTTTGATATTTCAAACTAAGAATTCGTCTATATCAAATGATTTAAGTTTGAAATGTCTAAGGTTTACACCATTAGAGTACACAACTATGAATGCGCAAATTTCAAATTATAGCTTAAAAGTTCTATAAAATAATTTATTCAGGGTTAAACTAAAATTGTTCACGGACACATATATATTACATATTACATATTATATATTACATATTACATATTACATATTACATATTACATCATAAAAATGGGTTACATAAATACATAAACGCTGCAACATATTGCGAAGAATAATGGATTGTTTTTTTCAGGCAATTCATAAGTTTCTCTCTGTTTTAATTAAGTATAATTTCTTTTTTTAATTCAGATCGTGATATTTTACTTGATATTCCTAATCCCAACTACAACTGTATTTACAACCAGAAAAAAAGTACAACCAACCCTGCGGCGTACATGAGCTCCGCTATGTACAGCAGTCGACAGTACAACGGCGGAAGCAGAAAGGTTTCTCGAAGTCAAAGTTTTACAACTTCTCGACAAACTATGAAGAGACAAGGAAGAGGAATGAGGTGAACCGACAAATAAAAAATAAAAACCCCGATATTTTCATTTTAAAGTTTTTTTTTTACCAATTTAAAGTTCAATGTTTAATCATTATATCTTCTTATTTTTTTTCTGGACAAATTTTACTCTGGACTAGAAACCATTCATTCTTTATTAATTTTTTATATTCGTTTTAGTTCTGTACAATATAGTCCGACTGTACCTTGGAATACTCATGTACAGGGTGTACATAATGAAGAAGAAAAAGCAGATAGTAAAAGAAAGAGTACTGCACATGTACAACGTAGTGCATCAAGCGTGTCTGCATTTAGGTAATTACTTGGCATTAGGAACTTGGCACTAGGCACTTGGAACTTGGCACTATGCATTTGAAACTTGGCACTATGCATTTGAAACTTGGCACTATGCATTTGAAACTTGGCACTATGCATTTGAAACTTGGCACTATGCATTTGAAACTTGGCTCTATGCATTTGAAACTAAGCACTAGGCACTATGCATTTGAAACTAAGTACTAGGCAATTGGAACTAGGCACTATACATTTGAAACTAAGTACTAGACAATTGGAACTAGGCACTATGCATTTGAAACTAAGTACTAGGCAATTGGAACTAGACACTATGCATTTGAAACTAAGTACTAGGCAATTGGAACTAGGCACTATGCATTTGAAACTAAGTACTAGGCATTTGGAACTAGGCACTATGCATTTGAAACTAAGTACTAGGCAATTGGAACTAGGGACTATGCATTTGAAGCTAAGTACTAGGCAATTGGAACTTGAAATTATGCATGCGGAACTAGGCACTAGGTACTTGGAACTTGGCACTAAGCATTTGGAATTAATCACTAGGCACTTGGAATTTGGCACTTGGAACTTGGCACTAGACAAAAAGGCACTTATAAATAGAAGAATATAAATTCCCAACACTTAAAGTTCTACCGAAGTTGCTTTATACAATGCTAATTATACGTTGACAACAATATACGTACAAAATAAACTATTTAGAATGGATACAACTCCAACCAGTGGAAGATTTTCTCTGCTGGGGTCTAAAAGGTACATTATATTAATTGTCAGTGACCCTTCACTTTCAAACCAGTTAAATTCATTCGTATTTTTAAAATTTATGATTATCGCTCTTTTGTATGTAAAATGTATTGTAAAAGAAAAGGTTTGCAATACGCTTTATTTGATGCAATTTTTGTGTGAGTATTTTTAATGATAGATTAGTTAGGAAAATTGAAATGCATTCAAGAAAAAGTTAATTGTTCAGGATAAAAAATAATTATGTTTATGTCTGATACATATTCATCTCTTTATGAAATTTGAATTCTATTGCTAGTGTGTATATACAATATATATCATAAACTGTACTACACTGTTTTAATGGTATATAATCCCTTGTATTTTTCAAATTGAATTCTATTGCTAGTGTATATACAATATACATTATAAACTGTACTACACTGTTTTAATGGTATATAATCCCTTGTATTTTTTAAATTGAAATCTATTGCTAGTGTATATACAATATACATTATAAACTGTACTACACTGTTTTAATGGTATATAATCCCTTGTATTTTCAAATTGAATTCTATTGCTAGTGTATATACAATATACATTATAAACTGTACACTGTTTTAATGGTATATAATCCCTTGTATTATTCAAATTGAATTCTATTGCTAGTGTATATACAATATACATTATAAACTGTACACTGTTTTAATGGTATATAATCCCTTGTATTTTTCAAATTGAATTCTATTGCTAGTGTTTATACAATATACATTATAAACTGTACACTGTTTTAATGGTATAAAATCCCTTGTATTTTTCAAATTGAATTCTATTGCTAGTGTATATACAATATACATTATAAACTGTACTACACTGTTTTAATGGTATATAATCCCTTGTATTTTTCAAATTGAATTCTATTGCTAGTGTATATACAATATACATTATAAACTGTACTACACTGTTTTAATGGTATATAATCCCTTGTATTTTTTAAATTGAAATCTATTGCTAGTGTATATACAATATACATTATAAACTGTACTACACTGTTTTAATGGTATATAATCCCTTGTATTTTTTAAATTGAAATGTTAGATAATAACCAGGATCCTAAACTACTTCCGCTGGAGATCAAATCAAGATGAAAACTAGAAAATATTAAACTACAATTATTTATTATGTAATCTACTCGTCATCTATCTATCGATCCACCTGTATCCTCTACTCGACCTTTCATGTCATTTGTCTATCCTTCTATCCTTCTATCCTTCTATCCTTCTATCCTTCTATTCTTCTATTCTTCTGTTATATTCATCAATGAACTGCAAACATGGCTGAGTCATTCTCAATGCTCATCCTAACCAGCAATTGTACATACACACCAAGGTTGTATAATGAGGTTGGTTACTCTCGATGCTCTCCAATGTACGGAAAATGTCGTCTCCTAATGTAGATAGATAACAACCTAATATGACGTCACTGATGATATAGGCGATAGTGACGTCATATTATGTTGTCATTGGAGAGCATCGAGAGTAACCAACCTTATTATACAACCTTGATACGCAGATTACACACCCATATTAATTTATCACTATATCATCTACTCATTTACTTTTATGCGTTCCCCCTTTTTTCTTATCGGTCTAGTATTGTTCAATGCACTAAAGATGGATCAGAAAAAGAAAAAATATTCGATTAGTGCCACAAATCAAAGAAAACAAGATATTTAACAAGGATAATTTTGTGCAGGACAAATTTTTTAAAAAGCAAAATTTAGTGTTTTAAATCTTATTCTATTAATGATTGAGAAGTCAAATTTTCTAAAAATTGAACTTTGACGTAAATATATAAAAACGTATATAAGTTTTAACAGTAGAAGAACATTCAACATTGTGCTTTTTACACCTTCAGATTCCGTAAACTTCAATTGAGATTATTAACTAGTGATTTTATCAATTATTTCCTTTGCCAATTTGTGAAAATTATCCAAAAAATCCACCATGACAGTCAAACCCCCCCCCCTCTCCTCCCACCCAAGATCAACCTTGGGTCAGACAAAAGTATAATTGCATATAGGTTTGATACAAGCAAATATTTGACAAACTGACACACCCAATATACATTCTTATATCTAACCATCTAACCATCTAATCATCTAACTATCTAACCATCTAACCATCTAACCATCTAACATCTAATCATCTAACTTTTTAACCATCTAACCATCTGACCATCTAACCATCTAACCATATATCTAACCATCTAACCCCCTAACTATCTATTTATACAACCTCTAACTATATATCTAACAAGCTAACCATCTAACTAACTATGATGTAATTCAGTACTCATGAACCGGGTTAAAAGGGGTGCTGAGCGAGCACTTTTTGCGCTCAATTTGATCTAAGAAATGCGCAACGATGTTCGTATGTTTATTTCGTCTGTTTGACAGAGACTTCTTGTTTAATTGCTTGTTTTATATCGGATTTGTTTATTTTGATGAAAAATAAGAGTTTATACCACCTAAAACCAAACAGTGTGCACACTGCACATTCAAAAGTATTTGAGAAAAAGTAAGATAAACATTTATATAAATCATCTGAAGAATATATATATACTAAAATGAATATTCTAGGAGGGTAAAGAAACAATAAATAAAAGGACTATGCGTATATTGAGGTCTCTAGGTCACACGAGTGTACGCCTAAATTGCGAACAAAGCGAAGCAGGGGCAGATACAGGGGGGGGGGGAAGGCGTAGCTTCTCAATAACACTTAAGGACTAGTGCAAAAAAATATCTATCTTTAAAAAATTTTCCCTGCGGCGCGTCTTTTGGTTCCTAAATCTTGATTATTTTGTTCCGAAATAAATCATGCACCCTCCTCACTTAAATCCTGTATCCGCCCCTGAAGCGAAGGAATATGTACAATATATATGTATGTATATAAACATAACATTGTGTGTCTCGCTAAATATGAAAAGTCGTTATTAATTGAAATTGACAGTTCGTCTGATTGAGATTAGATTAGCCTTGTTATTTCACATAACAATAATTGCGAAGTTTGACTTCACTTGATTTAATACAGAGTAAAATATTATTTTAAATAAACAGAAACAAACAACCCCCTCTTGGTATATATAACATATTTTATTAAAATATGTTAAATGCTGTCTATAAGGATATTAGAATACAGAGATATAATGCAGGGATATTGGGATACAGGGATAAAATACAGGGATATGGAGATGCAAGGATATTATACAAGGGTATTGGGATTTAGGGATATCGGAGTTTAAGGATATTGGGATACAGGGATATTGGGATACAGGGATATTGGAATACAGGGATATTGGGATTCAGGGATATTGGGATACAGGAATATTGGGATACAGTGATAATGGATATACTTAAAGGAATGCGCGGATATTATAAAAAAAAGTCATAAAAATACAGAAATATTATCAGTATAATAAGGTTAGCATATCAATCCTTGTGCAATGTGCAGTGCAAATTCCCCTCCTTTTCTCAAAGGAAATTATCCCTTGTATTTTTTAAATTGAATTCTATTGCTAGTGTATATACAATATACATTATAAACTGTACTACACTGTTTTAATGGTATATAATCCCTTGTATTTTTACTTCCCCTCCATATTTCATGATCTAGATTCAAAAGAAAAATAACCTTCAACATTCATGGCAGAGGGACGCACACACACGCACACACTCACACACTCACACACACTCACTTTTAAAATTATACACAACACATTTTGCATAAAAAGAGATCAAATAAACGTACGACCAAAAAGGTGAAAACTTTAAAGGTTGTCATTTATCTGTTAGTATCAGAAAATGTTACTAAATTATTTGTTTTTACTTTTATTAGACTCAACAACGGTTCTTATTTTCAAACGTAGACGCATTCTTGATGTAGTGCATACTGCAGTGATTTCCTGTACTCTGACCGAAGAAAAAGTGGGGTTTAGTTGAGATTAGTTGAGTCTTTTCCGCAAACTGTGATTTCTAATCCCTATATCTTTGCAACCCAATGTCGTAGAATTTAGATATTTGAAACTATGAATTATGTTATGTTTTAAAAATCTAAAGTTTACATTATCAGGTTGCAAAGATATAGGGAGTTGCAAATTTCAATTTGTGGCAAAGACTTAATTCCTTTAGAGAATTTTGATGACAATTATTGAATAAGAAAACTAAATCTAAAACTTTTTTGTTGTTTTATCTTCAACATGATATCGAAACATATAAAATACCTTTAAATGGGGGTAACATGGGCAAAAACTAAACTATGGTGCGTTAAAAAATTACAATTGTCATCGTTTAAGATGCAACTTTTGTCTCATACAGGGATAGCCAGAAAACTGTAGAATAGGAAGACGACATTGAAGCAATATTAAAGTTTATTTGATGTTGTTACAAAGCAAATAACCTACATTGCATGCAATTGCTGTGCCTAATGTTCATATGACTATTTAAAGACGTAACTTGAGTTTAACGTCGACTTCCTAGTCCAGAGTTTTCTGGTTGTCACTGTACGTAAAGCCAACTACTCTCATATTTCTTCTACATGCATGACGCTAACATGAACATGAAAACTTTACCCCTTTAGGAGTCAGCTTAAGAATGGCTTAATTTATAATCCAGGCGTAGCTAAACATATGTCAGCAAAAAAATGATTAATTTTTGAATATTCAATCAAAATTGTTTGATTCTGAGTTTAGCTTTATTATTCTTATGTAAAGAAGGTTAAGAGAACTGTTGCTTGAAAGACCCCCCCCCCCCCTATAAAAAATAAGTAAAAAGCTAAATATTTTTTTCTTGTCACCATCCAAGTATAGCCTGAACAATTCTAATTTCAATTTCACTTTAACTATGATTTGAATCTCAAAGCAATAAAGTAAGTCTATTTGATAGTAATTCAAAACTTTAAAACTTGTATATTCATCTCAATTCTCTTAAGAATAGTATTGTTCGCTTTGGATCGGTTTTCAAAAAACGATCGCTAGAATACGTTTGTTTTACATTGTTTTCTGTCAGGATCCAAAATTTAAATGTAAGAAAAATTTAAAACATTTTCTCTTGTTACACTATGTCAAATTTTGACCTTGAAAGTAAATATCGGCACATCAATACTTAAGAAAGAGTAGCGTGATTAAAAACAGATTTTGACTCAGAATGTAAATAAATTTATTTCAAATGTCTCTTTGATTTCAATACAGACTTAAAATCTACATGATTACATCTATAACTCAATACACCCTCTTCCCTATCCTCCCACCATTATTGGCTCATGTAGCATTAAACAATTTTTAAACATAAACATTAAACAAGGAGTTAAGCAAAAAATGTTAAATAGTTGATTTTGCACAAGCACGCCAAATATTTATTATCACAGGCGCCTCACCACCTCGTAGACCAAGGTCTAGAATTCATTTATAAACAATCGGTAGTTCTAGTTAATTGATTGATTGATTTATACATGGTGTTGTTAAAATATGGACTTTACAGAGTGGAGTGCATATCCAAGAGTTTAATGAGGCATCCTTTCCATCCTGTTCCTGTTCATTTTCTCCACCCCCCTCCCTTTCCATTCTGTTCCTGTTCATTTTCTCCACCCCCCTCCCTTTCCATTCTGTTCCTGTTCATTTTCTCCCCCCCCCCTCCCTTTCCATCCTGTTCCTGTTCATTTTCTCCACCCCCCTCCCTTTCCATTCTGTTCCTGTTCATTTTCTCCCCCCCCCTCCCTTTCCATCCTGTTCCTGTTCATTTCCTCTTTTTTTGCATGCCTAATCTCTTTCAATTACTTACTCTATCTCCCTCCTACTTCCCTCCCATTATTTCTCAACGTCCTGAATTCATTTACTCCTCCATCATTTCATTTATGCTTGCGTCGTTTTTTTTGCGTGATTTTTGCTAGTGTCGCAGAGAACAGCCTACCCCCAAGTTTATCCTTTCCCTTATGCAAAAATATTTTTCAAAAATCAAAACCCTATTCAATCGCTAAATCGCTTAAATTGTTTAGAATGATTTTCCCGGGTTAAATGTTGGTGCGATGAACCCTGCATTCACTTCCGTCTGTTCTACGTTTACAAACCTCAAAATTGGCAAGATTCTTGTATACGCCCTTTAATATGGGAAAGCTTCGTATAAAAAATACCATCTAATCTTCTTTAATTTTGTCATTTCTTCCATATTATCCTTGATCCCTCATAGCTTTTAACCCTTCCTTGAAATTTCCCAATTCCCATACCTTAATCCCTCCCTCTACTGTGAAACCCCATTCTTTATAGCCCGGTCTCTAAGGAAACCACACTCACTCCCCACTCCCTGCCACTTCTGAAATCCCATTTCCACTCCCCCGTCCCCTACTGACACCATATTCGGGGCCCCGCCCCTACCGACACCCTACACACCACCATTTTTTATCTATTGTTTTGTTACCTATCGGCCCCTTTTCGCATACAATCTATTCTTTAGTCTAGTTTATACAACAAATTTAATGTTAATCAGACATTAAGAAATCGTTTATAAATGCGTTGTTTTTAAACATGAACAAATTTAAATCATGAATTTTTAAAACAAAAAACATTCAAATATTTTCAAATAAGTATCGCCAAAATATGGACTTTATGTGCCGTCGACTTTCTTTGCTTGTCTGTCTATCAGTTTTTATCCAATAAACGTCAAAACGGCTGAACCGATCGGGCCCAAATTTTGGGTAGGACTTCACATGACCCCAGGGAAGGTTTATGGATGCTCAGAATTACAAAAGGTTGTCTCCCAAAGTTTTTGATTTTCGTAAAATTTTGAAAATCCACGAAAACAAAATTGTAAATCCACAAAATTTACTATTATTGTTGCAACGAAGAGAAAAGGCTAATGGATGGTAAAACTGACGGACTGGAATTAGCAGGGCTTGATGGAATCAGTTTCATTTTAATTCAATTGTATTTTTACTTGATAAACCATCTTTAAGCTTATAGAGCTTTTACTCTGTCTGTTTTTTGTTTAAAAAAGAAAACCCTTTTGGTAAAAAAAGTATAAAATAGAAAATATAAAAATTTATGTTTATTGGGATCGAAAGAGACAGATTGTTGGGACCAGGACCAACACGTTAAATCACTGTGGTACATACATCATACAAAACACTCAAGTTTATATGTTGGGACCAGGACCAACCCGTTAAATCACTGTGGTACGCACATCATACAAAACACTTAAGTTTATATGTAAGATCATCGTATTTTAGACTAAAAGTACGACATAAAATGAAATTAACCAAAAATTTGCAGTTTTACATGATCAGTTTATCTATCTATCTATCCTGTATTATCCAGTCTATCTTCCTATCTTGAGTATGTGCCTGCCTGAGTATCTGGGTGGTATGCAGGACTGAACTAAGGAGTAAGGATCCAGAATCCTTCAGTTCCATCTTGACTTTCAAGGAGTAAACTCGTGATATAGTTCAAAGCACCGTACAGTGATCTTGTACCGTTCTGCAAGTTTAACTAATGTACTTTTTGTGAATATACAAGGTATGAAAAAGTCCGTCAGTAGTTGTATTACAAAATGGGAAAAAAATTCGAACTGAAATTTCTTGAACAGAACTCGATTATGTCTTTAAAATAAACTATATTAAACATTAAACAGACATGACAAATTCTGTGATAACAATTCAAATAAATTGCACCAGCAGTAAAGCAAATTATGTTTACAAAAGTTTAACAAGAAAATTGCATAAATATTAGTCCCTGCTTGCATATTAGATGCAAGTTTATATAAATATTAGCCCCTGCTTACATATTAGATGCAAGTTTATATAAATATTAATGTAACACCATATTTATAAACCTAACAAGAACAATTCCTTTTTTAACAAGTCCTTTCATATTGATACAAAAATATACCAGTCATTTAGGTAAATAATACATTATCCGTTCATTTCCAGGGATCTATTCGTTCTTTTAAGAAATCTACATATTTCCTTTCATGGATTTACCCGTTCCTTTCAATAGATTTATCCTTTCCTTTCCATGGACCTATCCTTCCCCTGGATGTTTCCGTTATTTTCCATGGACCTATCCGCTCCTTTCCATGGACCTATCCGCTCCTTTTCATGGACCTATCCTCTCCTTTCCATGGACCTATCCGCTCCTTTCCATGAACCTATCCGCTCCTTTCCATGGACCCATCCGCTCCTTTTCATGGATCTATCCGTTCCTTTTCAGGGACCTATCCGCTCCTTTCCATGTACTTATCCGTTCCATTCCATGGACCTATCCGCTCCTTTCCATGGACCTATCCGCTCCTTTTCATGGACCTATCCTCTCCTTCCCATGGACATAGTCGCTCCTTTCCATGGACCTATCCGCTCCTTTCCATGGACCTATCCGTTCCTAGGGACCTATCCGCTCCTTTCCATGTACTTATCCGTTCCATTCCATGGAACTATCCGCTCCTTTCCATGGACCTATTCGTTCCTTTCCATGGACCTATTCGTTCCTTTCCATTGATTTAAAATTTCCTTTCCATTGATTTATCATTTCCTTTCTATGGATTTATCCTTTCCTTTCCCTGGATCTATCTGTTAACTATTATCCTACCCATGACTTCTATATGAAACTATCCTCAAACCCCATGAAGAAATCTATTTATCCCTCACCCTTATAATCTATCCATTAATCTATGTATAAATGTATCTACCCTCTGTATCTATGTATCTATCTATCTATGGTTAATGATTGTATAATTACAGTATATAGACTAGTATACAGGATAGAGATGTTTGTTCTTCTCCAGCGTATGTTGTAATATGTGACCTCACAGTTTTCCTGCTCATTCGTCTTTATTCATATTCAGCGCTGCTCATTCTTGGATATTCATACATAGTCCTGTTCATTCCTCTATATTCATACACAGTCCTGTTCATTCGTCTTTATTCATACACAGCCCTGTTCATTCGTCTTTATTCATACACAGTCTTGTTCATTCGTCTTTATTCATACACAGTCCTGTTCATTCGTCTTTATTCATACACAGTCCTGTTCATTCGTCTTTATTCATATTCAGCGCTGCTCATTATTCGATATTCATACATAGTCCTGTTCATTCGTCTTCATTCATACACAGTCCTATTCATTTGTCTTTATTCATATTCAGCGCTGCTCATTATTCGATATTCATACATAGTCCTGTTCATTCGTCTTTATTAATATTCAGCGCTGCTCATTATTCGATATTCATACATAGTCCTGTTCATTCGTCTTTATTAATATTCAGCGCTGCTCATTATTCGATATTCATACATAGTCCTGTTCATTCGTCTTTATTAATATTCAGCGCTGCTCATTATTCGATATTCATACATAGTCCTGTTCATTCGTCTTTATTCATTCATAGTCCTGTTCATCCGTCTGAATTCATATTCAGCACTGCTCATTATTCGATATTCATGCATAGTCCTGTTTAGTCGTCTTTATTCATTCATAGTCCTGTTCATCCGTCTGAATTCATATTCAGCGCTGCTCATTATTCAATATTCATACATAGTCCTGCTCAGTCGTATTTATTCATTCATAGTCCTGTTAATCCGTCTAAATTCATATTCAGCGCTGCTCATTATTCGAGTCGTCTTTATTCATTCATAGTCCTGTTCATCCGTCTGAATTCATATTCAGCGCTGCTCATTATTCAATATTCATACATAGTCCTGCTCAGTCGTATTTATTCATTCATAGTCCTGTTAATCCGTCTAAATTCATATTCAGCGCTGCTCATTATTCGATATTCTACATAGTCCTGTTCAGTCGTCTTTATTCATTCATAGTCCTATTCATCCGTCTGAATTCATATTCAGCGCTGCTCATTATTCTATATTCATACATAGTCCTGTTCAGTCGTCTTTATATTCATACACAGTCCTGTTCATTCGTCTTTATTCATATTCAGTCGTGTTAATTCGTCTTTATTCATACACAGTCCTGTTCATTCGTCTTTATTTATACACAGTCCTGTTCAGTCGTCTATATTCATATTCTGATTTTTCATATTCAGTCCTGTCCATTCGTCTTTATTCATACGCAGTCCCGTTCATTCGTCTTTATTCATATTCAGTCCTGTTCATTCGTCTTTATTCATACACAGTCCCGTTCATTCGTCTTTATTCATATTCAGTCCTGTTCATTCGTCTTTATTCATATTCAGTCCTGTTCAATCGTATTTATTCATACTCAGTCCTGTTTTTCGTCTTTATTTATATACAGTCCTGTTCGTTCGTCTTTATTCAAACAGAGTCCTGTTCATTAGTCTTTATTCATACACAGTCCTGTTCATTCGTATTTATTCATACACAGTCCTGTTCATGCGTATTTATTCATATTAAGTCCTGTTTTTCGTCTTTATTCATACTCAGTCCTGTTCATTCGTCTTTAATCATACACAGTCCTGTTCATTCGTCTTTATTCATATTCAGTCCTGTTCATTCGTATTTATTTAAACACAGTCCTGCTTATTCGTCATTATTCATATTCAGTCCTGTTAATTCGTCTTTATTGATATTTATTACTTTTTAGTCCTACTGATTAACACTTTGTTCTCGACACTTTGTTATTTTCTGTTTTTTTCCATACCCTTTGCCCCATCCCCCTGTACTTTTTAAAGGCCCGCCGACCTAACCTCCCCCCGCCATACTTCTTCTGTCAATGACAAACTTAAAAGCGTGACCTAAATATGTTTAATTGAAGTATTGCAATGTATAATCTAGAAGTGGATCCGCAAAAAAATCATATTTTCTATTTTAAATTAATCATATTTTCTATTTTAAATTAATCGACTTTCTCGCGAAATCATTTTTTCCAGACTCAAAGTCTCAAAAGCTTTCACAACATTAGTAAAAAATAAGTTTAAAATTGTAAACAGACAAAGAAAAATGAATTAATTTCTATCAAATATGAGGGTTTTAGATTAAATGTTTTTTAATGCATGCGTTTTAAGATCCCCCTGTACTAGATTCAGTGTAAGGTTAGAAAGAATTACATTATTATTACTATTATGCAAGATGAGTTTAGAAACCGGGAAACCATGTTTATCTGTGACAGGATTATATTTAGACGTCAGTGTAGTTCTTCACAGACAAAATATAAATAGATGGAGTAGACAGACTGGCATTATGGAATACTTGATAGGACGAATGGACAGACAGAAGAGACGGACAGCCAGAAATATAAGAAACACAGGACGGACAGACAGGCAGACGGGACGAGAAAACAAACAGATAATGCATTTAGCAGACAAACTGACAAATAGATGGGAAATGCAGAACAGACGGTTGGAGTAGGAGACAGAAGGGACAACCATACAGACAGATAGAGTTTGAACAGACAGTCAGACGCCCACTCTTTTCCATGTTAACTCTCTATTATGCAAACACTGACACGAAAGTATTATGTAAGAATATAATTCTGAAAAATGTGTTCCAAAATAATTCCAAAAACGTGTCTCAAAAAAGTCCAAAAATTAACCTCAAAATCATTCTGAAAATGCAAACACTTTACACGAAAGTATTTTAAAAGAATAAGATTCTGAAAATATGTCCCAAAATAGTTTCGAAAACTTGTTTCAAAAAAAGTGTCTCAAAAAAGTCACAAGGAAGTCCAAAAATAAATATCAAAATTATTTCGAAAATGTGTTTCAAATAGTTTTGAACATGAGTCCCAAAATATCACTGATATTGTCTAGGATGAATGCGTCGCGGTTCAACCATCTCCCCTCCTCCTCAGCATTCAGGTGATGCTCACACACTACCAACTCAATATTTAAATCGAATGGTTCTAAAATTCTGTAAATATTGTAAGTTTAAAAACTGTTGAAAATATGCCTCAAAGGGACTATTCACGTAATTTCAATAAATTCATAGTGTTAAGTCTGGTTCACAATGCATGTCTGATCAAAAATAAATGAGGTATCCATGTTTTCTCTTTGAAAATTGGCTATTTTTAATTTTAGTTTCTCTAAATAAAAATCTTGTCATTCCAGAAAAACACAATATATTCCACAGAGTATCGATCAGATAAAAAAGTAACGTTAAAGTCCGGTATGGTTCCTCTTGAAATAAAGGGTCACTTGAAATTACCATGACATGTCCCTTCAAAAGTTTTATTCAAATTTGTGTATTCCTGACATCATTTTAAAGTTCATTAGTTTACAACGGATTTAAAATTCCAAGAGATGTCTAAGATGTTAAAATTTATGAATTGATAAATTTGCATTTTAAGACCTGTTGAGCGGAATAAGAATTCTATCCTTCTCTCAAGTGCAGATTTTTCATCCCTCCCGTACATAATTGAGCCGGAGAAATCAAAATACTGGAATTCTTCAACAGAACTAAACTCTGTCCAATCAGAGCACATCTCCTCATACTCTGTCCAATCAGAATCAAGATTATTTTGTCCCAGCCAACCAAAATCAATTACTTCAATCTTAATCCAATCAGAGAGCAATGTCTACAGTGACCAGCAGGCTAAGGAGTCTTCAAGAATGGTCCAATCAGAACGCTCGTCCAAAGATTGGCCGAACCAATCAGACGCCTCATCTAAAATTTGGGGAAGTCCAAACGTAAAGTCCAAAGAGAATACCAGTCTTGTTATTTTGGACTCAATTGGTGATCATACTTATTCCCCGCCAAAACCGTTTGCTAACAAACCCCAGACTTTCAAGAGCCCTATCTTCACCAAAGTAAACTACTGCAGTACAGAAAGTCCATATTCTAGTTCAAACAGTGACTATTCCTCGCTTTCCGGTCAGGTCTTAGATTCCTGTCCATACACCACCGACTATATGTCCCTCCCAGTACAAGAAAGTACTAAACGTGTAGACGAATCAGTACATGAGCTTGTACAACATCGCGGGGATACATCGTCCTCTAGCAGTTCTAATAAATCTAACAGGTATATAATATCAGCTTGAGAAAATTAAATAGATTTTTACTTAAATGGAGTGACCGGCTATGTAAGGTAGTTGAACTGAGTATGCAGTGTTGTGGAAAACTTCTTTCGGATTAATATGACTCAAATGAATCTGAAAGAAGTTTTCCACAACACTGCATACTCAGTTCAACTACCTTTCATAGCCGGTCACTCCCTTTAAAATAATTCTACCCCGTCTCAGAGTTACAAACAAGTTTTTACATTTCTAGATGCACTCGGGAGATACATGTTAATAACGTGTTCAGAACATTTTTAATTCAAGTAACATAAAGGATTAATTTAAATACAGTGATAACCAGAAAACTCTAAAATTGGAAGAGACTTTTAGAATCAAGTTATGACTTTAAAACCACACCAATTATGCTGTGCAACACCCATTTTTCTATATTAGTGATGTAATAAGTGGCTAGTAAAACAATTTGCTTCGTAACAACATAAAATACCCTTAAATATTGCTAAAATATTGTCTTCCCATTTCATTGTTTTCTGGCTATCACTGTAGTTGATTATAAAAGCTTACTTACTCCAGGTCCTCTTTAGCCTCAATTCATCAGTACTCTACCCTACCCTCGTTTAAAACTAGTCAACGACGACCAATAAACCAGAAGACGGTTGAGTTGGCTAACTACGCTAAACAGTACGAAGGATTCCAACAAAACAGGAACAGTCCCTTTTTATTAATCTTAAATGTTAAATCAAGAACAACTAGGGAGGGGGTGCAGAGCCGCCGTGAGCCCAGCAAAATGACCTCCGGAGCTTCCAGATTCGCAGAATGACCCCCTAGCCAATTAAAACCAGCATCGTGCCTCACGTCTCCGAGCCTCCGCGACTCTTACTCCATGTCCAGCATTCTCATCTCAAATAACACATATTTGGCTTTTACATCCAACAAAAGCTTTTTTTCGAAAAATCTCAACATGATCAAATAGTTTTTAAAAATACATAAACAAATTGTCTTAAAACTCAACTTTAATTGAAATTTAAACTTCTTTTTTGTTTTTCTATATTTCACAAATTATTAAACCTGTGTATAACTATTGCAGCTTTATATATAGATAGACAAATTTTATATCATTTCAAAGGTGTATCATGTACGTATCTAACTATATAAGCACCAACTCACAAAAAACATATTAGTTTTTATGAATTACTTAAATATAATAAAATACAATAAACGCACAAATTTAAGATAAGAATGCTAAACGTGGAGTAAAAGTAAGCGTTGTGGAGGCTCGGAGACGTAGCGTGAGGCAAGGGGATGATTTAGATTGGCTAGGAGGTTATCCTGCGACGGCTCGATGCACCCCCTCCCTCGAACATCTCTAAGATACAAAGGTCAAATATGATTAAAAATATAACCTACGGATGTAATTTTTGTTTTCAAAGTTTTAAGATATAAAAACATTTCTTTTCTTTACTTTAGTCCGTGTTTGGTTTCTTTAGTAGTTTCTTATCAGCGAAATAATCTTAAATATTGTATATCTATAACACTAATTAACCCATTTAGGTATAATTAAACATATAATAGGATAATTGATCTCTATAGAACCCCTTGTTGTTTGGCCCTTGCCAAGGGTGTATCATAATGTTAGTCTTGCATCTCTTACAATTTATTCTGTAAAAATAGTTTTTTTCTTCGATTAAATGGAAATATACGTTCACAGGGCGTGAAACTAAAAGTTTTGGATCTAAATATTGCAAGAAGTTTGAATGAATATATGAAGTATTATTACAGAGACACCCTGCCTTGATAAACTAGGATACTCCCTAGACAACAATTCTTCAAGGAATATACTTTGGGCTTAACCTTGTCTTGCGTAATT
>NW_019396079.1:566104-636296 GCF_000591075.1 Eurytemora carolleeae | reverse complement strand
GGGGGGGGAAGGTGTTGCAATGGTATGGATGGGTGTTTTATAGATCTATATACTGAGAATTAATCATATCGTTAAGGTGTTGAGTGGTTGATCTTTTTACAATTGCACAGTTTAATTGGCGTGTGATAATGAATATTGTTTTATGCGCAGCTCAGTAGATACAATCCTTTATAATTTAGATAGAGAATTTAGAATGGAGATTTTGGAGATTTTTCTTTGTTTCAAGAGCTAGACAGCTTTTAAAGAAATACCTTTTAGTTTTAAGAAAATAAGAACTAACAAGTTTATAAGAGGACTTCTTCAGAAGAATTAGAAGCAATAGCAGAGAAGGAGTTAGGACCCTTCAAACCCTTCCAGACACAGGGGACAGGACCCTAGAACAAACTGCAGACAACGAGGACAGAAATCAAATCATCAAAGAACGGGTTGAGGATAAAAAGAAAAGAGAGGAAATAATTAGTCCGGCTTATTCAACACTACCCAGACAACCTACACAGGTTAAAATCATCATTATTACTATTATTGCTATTATTATTATTATTATTATTATTATTATAGAATATGTGTACAGAAGAACGACAAGAAACAAAAAGTTCAAGGTTTGATAATTCCAAAAGAAAAAAAATGTTTAAATAAAATTTTTCTTTTATTAATTGATAATTTAGTTTCTACAATTCTGCACTGTACACTAGATCTCTTCCTCGTACATCAAGGGTATCCAGAGGAGGCTGGTATAGGACCAGGGGGGACAAGGTAAATATAGGACCAGGGGGGACAAGGTAAATATAGGACAAGGGGGACAAGGTAAATATAGGACCACGGCACTGGGAACTTCAGAATGGGATACCTTTAATCCCGACTGATTAATTCGAATATCCAATGTTAACACCTTTAATTTCTTGCTTAATCCACTATTTTTGGGATATAGTACAGAAAAATCATAAACCGGTTTTTTAAAGTTGAAGAGTCGAAGTTCCTCTCGTTTTTGTAAATTAATATTAAATGGCGCGCAAAATTTCAAATTTACCGGCTTTTGATACGCAACTCTGATACAAGTACAAGATTAGGTTAGTCTCGAGATTAAGAAAAAGAGAGGATCAACAATTAATCTCGATATTTTTTCCAGAGTGAAGGATTTATGGAGGGAAGGACATCAGTAGATCAGTTGATACGATCCTTTGAAGGAAAATCTGAGGTATAGAAAATATTAAATTTATGAGAAAACTAAGATAAAAAAATTATAAACTTAAAATCTTTTAAAAACCTAAATGTTTTGGAAATGAAACAATAATAATCAATTTCAATCAACATAGAAACGTAGAATATGAATAAAAATTAATTGAAGACAGTGATTGCGCTTGAAATGAAAATTATAATTTCAGTCGGACTGGAGAAACAAGACTGACACTCAGATGGAAAAAGCAGCAAGGTAATCTGAACCCTTACCATCTTACAGAAAGAACCTGTAAAATCATTCGTTGGGATGTTTAGAAAGATGAAAATTTCCCTGTATGATAATTGAAGGACTGCAGTATGGTTTTGGTGAATTATATTGACGTACTAAGCCTAGGGGTGTCAGAAATGATTTTTTTCGCATTTTTTTGAAAACGTCCAATAATCCTAAAATAGGGAAATTTTCATCTTTCTAAACATCCCAACGAATGATTTTACAGGTTCTTTTCCATAGGAATGGTTTTCAAACAATCATCCGAATTAAGAATATACCTCTGTCATATGCTACATAGAGCTAGTGTGTTATACCTAAAAAAGTTTACGGGACGATTTTCCCGGACCAATCAGGAAAGCAAATAGGGGGTAGATTTATTCAAAATTAGGTTGAGTAAGGTTCCTCCCAACGAGGTTATAGTGTATAGAGTGATGATGTACGCTAACCCTTTCCTAATTTTATAGGCCATAAACTATACCGAGAGCGTACTGCATATTTGTTTATTATAAGTTGATTCTGTCCTAACCTATAGTATAACAATATTAGTAAACAGTTGTAAGTGTACAGTACAGCTAACTGAGCACACAGGTAGAGAACCATCATCATAATTCTTAAAAGTTTTAGAAAACATTCAGAGTAAGGCTCCGGGGAAAAATGTAAACCCTGATATCTACCACGTTTTTATTCGTAATATCGACCTTGCCGAAAGAATTTTGTTCACCATTATCAAAGGAATATTAGGGAAATATAAATTGTGAGAAATTTTTAACATTCTGTTCATCATTTCTAGCAAAATATTCACAATATTGAAATGCTGTAGATCGAACAAAATGTTGGGGCTTTGTATATGTATATCCAAATTTATAAATTATTAAGTGCCACACTTTTTTTTCGAAATCTTCTTTATCCTCTCCCCCTTTTATAATCACAACCCTTCCTTTTAACCCCCCCCCCCCTCCTGTGAAACCCTAGACCCCTTCTTAATATAGTTTACGGTCGATATTCTGGCGTTTATTTCAGTTGATCCTGGTTTACAGGCTGAACCCTGTGCAGGCCCTGTTAAGTTTATCAGATAATAAATCAATCAAATATTTTCAGAGGATTCGGAAACCCTGGAAAACCTCCTAGACCTGGTGGAAAGGGAACCCTGGACGTATCAGATCAATTGGTAACAAACAAACTACGTGGTTTAAGGAATTGTATACGAAATTGTTAGTGACCATAAATGATAAAGTATCAGAGTAATGATGAAACACTTGAAAAGATTTCCCAAGAAACCTTGAAACAGGAAAGACTGTCAGGAAAATTAAAAAACAGAGGAAACCCTGTTAAAGCAAATTGTGAAGTGTCGGAAAACATTAAGTTTGCACTTTGCATATCTCACTCTGTAGAACCTAGAGAACCTAGAGAACCCTGATCTTGTCACAGCTCTCACGATCTCATTTTCAGATTTTCATCCTTCTAGATTAATCAACATAGATAGATAGATACAAACATAAACAGTTAGAGATAGATAGATAAATAAACAGTTAAAGAGAGAGATAGATAAATACATTAACAGTTAGAGAGAGATAGATAAATAAACATCTAAAGAATGATAGATAGATACAATAAACAGTTAAAGAGAGATAGATAAATAAACAGTTAAAGAGAGAGATAGATAAATAAACAGCTAAAGAATGATAGATACATAAACAGTCTAAAGAATGATAGATAGATACATAAACAATTAAAGAGAGAGAGATAGATAGATACATAAACAGTTAGAGAGAGATAGATAAATAAACAGCTAAAGAATGATAGATAGATAAATAAACAGTTAAAGAGAGATAGATAAATAAACAGTTAAAGAGAGAGATAGATAAATAAACAGCTAAAGAATGATAGATACATAAACAGTTAAAGAGAGATAGATAGATACATAATAAACAGTTAGAGAGAGATACACACTTATAGAAACAAGTAAAGAGAGATAGATAGATCGATTCAAAAACAGTTAAAGAGAGATGGATAGATACATAAACAGTTAGAGAGTGATAGATAGATGCATAAACAGTTAAAGAGAGAGATAGAGAGATTGATAGATAGATTCATATATAGTTAAGGAGAGATAGAGAGATAGATAGATGCATAACAGTTAAAGAGAAATAAAAAGATAGACAGCTAGGTACAAAGACAGATAAAGAAAGAGGTAGATTATACAAACATTTTTTTTCTAGGAAATGCTTTTTTCTGTAAAACTCGTTAAAATAAATTAAATTCCACGCAATATTGAATTCTTATATGTTTTCAATCATAACTTCTCTATTTTAGAAGCTATTATATTGAATTCTTATATATTTTCAATCATGACTCCTCTATTTTAGAAGCTATTATATTGAATTCTTATATGTTTTCAATCATAACTCCTCTATTTTAGAAGCTATTATATTGAATTCTTATATGTTTTCAATCATAACTCCTCTATTTTAGAAGCTATTATATTGAAAACAAAATGTTTTAAATTTCTTTGATGTAGCTGGATAAATTTTTTATCTAAATACTTGTGCGTAAAATCAATACTAGAGGAGCTACGAGGTCTCAAAGGTGTATTACTAATAACGTATTTTGACCTTCTTCTTCGTTAATCTCCAAATTAATGGGAGAAGTATTGATTTACTTACTTAATGTAATGATATGTACACATATATATGTAAACTACTTATTGGTGTGTTTAATTGTATATTTACAATTTACAGGACACGTCATTGGATAGAAGTAACAACAATCAGTTCTACAGCTTAAACACAGGTGCTATTTCAGATTAATCTAAACGATTTAAAACATACCTCATGTGTTTTCAAGGTTTCCCTTTTAACTAGCTTTCAAAAGATCTAGCATAACATTAAAATTTAAGATGCAAAAGAGGTCTAGGACACCAGGTTGCAAAGAAAATTAAAGTATTCTGTTAATTCGAACTTACAAATAGTGATTTGCATTCAGTTGGTTCGTTTTTTGCCTATTATTTGTTTCATTGTCCAAATTTGACCTAGTGTAAGAAAAGGTCATTTTTTCGAATTTTTTTTTTTCTCTTATGTCAAAGGTATTGAGTCTTTGCCACAAACTCTGATGTTCTTATCACAATATCTTTGCCACCCAATGACGTAGATATTAGATTAAACTATGAATTATGTTAAATCAAATAATCTTAGTTTGAAATATCAAAGTTACGCCATCAGATAACACAGGTATTGTGGTTAGAACATTTAAGTTTGTGATTAAGACTCAGTTACGTTTGACCCTGTCAGAAGATATATATAAAAAACAGCCCAACTACAATTTAAAAACGATCAAAAAACAAATGTGTTGTAATGGTAGTTTTAGGATCATTAATTAAAATTTTGTGAGAATAAAGATATTCCGAAGTTTAATTTCTAAAAGCAAACTTTAACGAAAAACAGTTTTAAAATTTTGAAAGTTTTTTTCTTTTATTTTTTTTTTAAAACGATCCAAAACTATTTATAACAATTCTTTAAAGAAGCAGAAACTAGTTTAACTTCATCTCTCACATTCATAAATTTTCATTTCATAGTTTTTAATAGTATTAATTATTTCATCCCTGCATTATTCTTTTTGTTAAGTTTCAGGTTTTGAACAATCCTCTAGTCCATGGGGAACATGGGGAAGAAGAAAAGTTCCCCCTGTGGTCGCCCCTAAACCTGGTAAACGCCCCCCAGCTACCCCGCTCCTGGGTTCTATAACAGAAGGTGGTGGTTCACTACGATACTCTTCTACATCTCCCTGGAGAACGACCACTAGGAGCAGGGATATTTGGAATCTTGGTATTACAGACAAGAATATAGAAGAGGAAAAGAAGCTTGAAGATGTATGGAACAGTAAAGAAGAACCGTCAATTGATCAGCAAAGTGTGTGGAAGAAAGAAGAAGATCGTAAAGTAGATCAGGAAGAAGAAAGAAGAAGGGAAGATGGTGTGAAGAGTGAAGAAATCTGTGAAAGTTTAGTAAAAAATCCACCAAACTTCTGGATGGATAAATCATTGAATTTGAGCAAATGGATAGATAGCAGTTCAACCAACACCAGTCCTCAACATATATCAATCAATCAACATCAGGGATATATATTTTAATTTAAACTAATTTTCATTGTTTCTAAATTTTCAATCAAAAAATGTTTCCCAAATTTACAATTACTTCAATGAATGAATACAAATTCATATTTAACCGTGACACGCACTTCTGCCCCTTTAGTAAAAGTAAATTCAACCTTTATGAAGCATAAAGTCTGCCCGCGTCAACCTTGTTGCACCGGATAGTCCTAGTGATTGTCTTCTTTATTAAACCAATGTCCGTGCGGTGCAGTACAAACTGGGACCGGAAAGGTTGATCCGGATCGGAAATTCAAATGTAATACAGCTGCCTGTGGTGAACATTGAAGGATATTGTTTTATAAACCAGAGCTTTCAACAATCAACTTTTTGCTGAAAAAAAAGATATTGCATTTTCATTTTTAAAGAAACCAAGAAGGAGAATATTAAAATTTTAGATAAGATGTTTTTTAAAATAGGCAAATATTTAGACTATATTTAACCATCTATATACCTAAATATTAAAAGTTTTTATCTCTGTCCGATCATAACTCTTGAACCCCATGATCGATTTGCCTCGAGTGGGTTAAATCGTAATTTTTATATTATTAAAGGTGAAGCCAATATAGAAAGATTGGAATATATAGAATTTTAACAAGTTCATTTTGTTTTCAACGCTCGGTATTCCACGAACAAGAATTGAATTTCAGTAAAATGAGTGGAACTAAACGTCACTCTTTCATGAGAACGATACTGTTTTTGCCCCGTTCAATTCACTCAAAATATGTTTTTATTCTCCCCTGATCCCTAGTTTCAAGGGAGTGAAATTGGTTAGTTTCAATCAAAACAACAGATACTGTTTTATTAAAATTGATATATTGCATTTTTATTAGTATTATTAGTATCATTATTATTATTATTATTATTATTATTATTATTTTTATTATTATTATTATTATTATTATTATTATTATTATTATATTATTATCAACATTATGATTTATTATGTTTTATGTAAAGCCTACAAAACACGTTCTGCGTATATGTTCTGTGATTGTATTTGAATGGCAGGGAAGGATATGTGTAATCCAAGTTCAAGAACTTGGATCAGAAACCCTTCAACATGATAACACTCTGCACTGCAGTAAACATAAAATAAAAAACTAGAAAAAATCCAATATGCACACGACACAGGTTACTGAGATAGGACAAGCAATGCAGTCCTTGATTCTGTTTGGAAACCTCTCAATCTCATTTTTACACTCGTCGTAACTAAACTCAGAACTTTCGTATTGTGAATCTCGGGATTAAGCATTGTTATTAATCTTTCGTATTGTGAATCTCGGGATTAAGCATTGTTATTAATCTTTCGTATTGTGAATCTCGGGATTAAGCATTGTTATTAATCTTTCGTATTGTGAATCTCGGGATTAAGCATTGTTATTAATCTTTCGTATTGTGAATAAGCATTGTTATTAATCTTTCGTATTGTGAATCTCGGGATTAAGCATTGTTATTAATCTTTTGTTGACTTACGTTTTAATTTAATTCCCATTCGATATCTGCAGTGATGGCCATACTCTGCGAGAAATCCAAAATGTCCAGATTGGATATCGAGATCAAACGTTTAAGATTAACAATATTAGCACAAAATTTCTTATCTCCAGTATCATTAGTATTATTTCAACTGTTAAAGGATTTTTAGTGAAAAAATAATGCGTACGGTAAATTAGAAGTCCTGGGCTAGTGAGCTTTTATTTTAGAACCGATGTTCCCCCAATAAATTGGCAATTTTCGTATTTTCTATCTTTATTTTTTGTTGGGCAAAACGTACAGAATATTTAAACATACAAAGTGTTTTTGTATACTTTTATGAGAGATCAACACTTGATCTAGTAGGTCTGATGAATATTGAGATCAACACTTGATCTAGTAGGTCTGATGAATATGTAGATCAACACTTGATCCAGTAGGTCTGATGAATATGGAGATCAACACTTGATCTAGTAGGTCTGATGAATATGGAGATCAACACTTGATCTAGTAGGTCTGATAAATATGGAGATCAACACTTGATCTAGTATGTCTGATGAATATGGAGATCAACACTTGATATAGTAGGTCTGATGAATATGGAGATCAATACTTGATCTAGTAGGTCTGATGAATATGAAGATCAATACTTGATCTCGAAATTAACATTAAAAACGTTCTGATTTCTGTTGTTCACAGTTAAAATGACTATAAGTCACTTATGTTAAACAGCAACTTTCTCTACTGTCCTTATCTATGTAATCTTGTAGTATGCAGTACTGCACACGTACTTAATATAAATCACTCCATCACACTAAACCATCTTTTAGGAGAATAATAATAATCAGAAAAGTAATCGAATTATGAATATGAATATTAAAATTATCTAAATATATATATTTGATCAGCATACTCATTCTGACAGTGGACTCTCCAGCCTCTCTGGATCTCTCAGGTTTACTAAAAAAAATATTACATTTTTTTCAATTTAGATAAATGTTTTAGAATTTATAAAACTTTACTTAATATATACTGTATCCTCTAGTAGAGTATATTTTAGGACTACAATGACCTCCCCTCTATCTACTGTATCCTCTAATATAGTATATATTCTAGGACTGCAATGACCTCCCCTCTATCTACTGTTTCCTCTAGTATAATATATATTTAGGACTGCAATGACCTCCCCTCTATCTACTGTATCCTCTAGTATAATATATATTCTAGGACTGCAATGACCTCCCCTCTATCTACTGTATCCTCTAGTATACTATATATTCTAGGACTGCAATGACCTCCCCTCTATCTACTGTATCCTCTAGCTCTAACTCTAGCTCCAAATCAAACTCAAGGTAGGCTCTAAATAGGCTCTAAAAAGGCTCTAAAAAAGGTGCAAATCTGAAAATTTGCAAACATGCAAATCCTGAAAGTTTGTGTTCAATAATGGAAGTAAACTTGTTTACTGAGATACGTCCATGAATTTCAAGTATAAAATTAAAAACATTAATATTTTAATGAAAGTTTTTATTTAACTATTTATTTAATTATTTAGAAGGTCGAGCTCAAGTCACCGGTCTGCTAGTAATCTTAGCTTCGTCACTGTTGAAGAAGCAATCAAGGAAAATTATCAATTAAATCGTAAATAAATAAATTTTATTCTTTTATTTTATATTTAAATTACAAGTAAAAATATTGAATTTAAAAAGATAATTGAGTATTAAAGGAGTTTGATGGAAATCTACAAAATGAAGAGGAGGAATGTTCATGTCCGCTAGAGTCATCTAGTGACGAGAATCCAAATGAGGTTTACAGACTACCAGAGTCCCCAGTAAACAGAAATCAGACCTATGAGTATAGAAGATGCTCCGAGAGCAACTCTGTGCTCAAAATTGGTCCAAATTCTTGGATTGGAGGCAAACTTCGAGAATTTTTGGGATGGAAGGAAATTGATGGGAGTCAAGAGGCCGCCATTTATTGTGTTAAAACAAAGGGAACAAGATATTTCAGGATATTTATGGATGCATTCCACTCACGCACACAGACACACACTTATACACACACACAACACATAATATGCACACTTTCATGCACAAAAGCGCACGATACAACGATTTAAAAATATCTTGAATCTAAGGTTGTGAGGTTGGAGGAAAGCTTGATAAAACTCCGATATGAGAACGAACAAGTAAACTCGTATTTCTACAGTCTCCAGTCAAAGCTGGTGAAATGTGCGACCTACAACCAGCTGGAGAAGTACAAGCTCCACATCAAGGAAATCGAGAAGATTACCTCCTTGCTCTCCAGCCTCGTCTTCAGGAAGGAGAAGTTAAAGAAGGGGTTGGAAAGAGAAAAGGACTACCTGGAGATGCACGGGTTCGAGAGTAAGCTGGAGCAGGTCGAAGAGAGGATCAACGAAGCTAATAGTCTTAAAAAGAATATTGAGAAGAGAAACACCTACATCCTGGAGTACCTGGAGAACTACTTAAACTACTCCGAGCTTCAGGACTACAAGGAGAACTTAAACCTGAAGATGAACCTCGTGAGAGAAATCAGAAAGATAGAAAACGATCTGAACTCAGGAAACGAAATCCTCGTTCTGATTACAAACATTAAAAATCTTTAATTAGAAAAACTGGTGAATACTATCTAATTATGCGGCTGACTAAAAACTATTATTTATCATGTTTTAACAAGTCAATTTATAGCTTTAATTCTTAATTCATATTTATTATATTGTATTTATTTGTATATTCCTTTAAGATGAGAACCTAGTCTGTTTTTAATGAAATAAAATATGTGGCTGTGAACTTTTATTTTCACATGATATATCATTTATTAAAGGAACATAACTTCATGTGACCGTCAATTCAACACGTTAAATGTCCGATTCACAGTAGTACCCTTAAAGGGACTGTAAAGGAAAAATGAAAGGGGGTATAGACGGAAACCTGAGAATCTCAGGAGTTGAACGATACTTATAAGACATCTATCTGATGTTCCTGTCTCGAGAAATTGACATAAAACTGTGTCAAAATTATACGTAAACGTATACTTCCGTATAACCAAGGTTTAATGGATACCGGTGTAAATCAGATATACAATTTTTTAAATGAAATATTTACAGAACCTTTCATAAGAGCAAAATTAGAAATCCATAACTTCGTGAAATGCAGTTTACACAACTGTTTGAAGATATCAAGTTTAAGAAAAAAATGTTGGATTCTAAAAACCAGAAAGAAGTTTTTTAGTATTTTCGTATGCCAGGAAGAGAGCTGCAGTAGCCGGAAAAGTCCTAAATAAATATTTTAAAGAATTTTTCTAATTATTTCTTTCAAATTTACAATAATTGAATTTCGAAAAGGGACAAACAGTTTTCAATAACTTGCCTGAGTAAGGATGGTGTCAACCCATTATATAAAGACCTAAACCCCTCAGCTCTAAAATAGAATTAAATAGATTAAGTAAAAATTTTATGAAAATTTGTGAAAAATTTAAATCTTCCAACCTAATAATGTTTAAACCAACCTAATAATGTATAGACCAATCTGATAATGTATAGACCAATCTGATAATGTTTAAACCAACCTGATAATGTTTAAACCAACCTGCTGATAATGTCTAAACCAACCTGATAATGTTTAAACCAACCTGATAATGTTTAAACCAACCTGATAATTTATAAACCAATCTGATAATGTTTAAACCAACCTGATAATGTTTAAACCAACCTGATAATGTTTAAACCAACCTGATAATTTATAAACAAACCTGATAATGTAACCTGATAATGTTTAAACCAACCTGATAATGTTTAAACCAACCTGATAACGTTTAGACCAACCTGATAATGTTTAAACCAACAGCTGCAATATTTCTTCGATCTCCTAGAACCTAGCAAAATAAAATATTTTTCAAAGAAATATGAAGAGATCTATCAAGAAACAAAAAAATAATTGAATCCAATAAAGCACTGCTGCAGAAGAAAATAGCAATGCTAAAATCGAAGAAGGAAAGAGTCAATATAGCAAAAGAAAATAATATAACTGAGAGGAATGTTTAAAGGGTTTAAGATTTGTAAAAAATTATCATCTTTTTTACTTTGTTTAAATTCAAACTCGAGTGTAAATTATAATATAAAAGTCAATCTACTCAACTTATGACGTTTTGATAATATTATTGAAAGCATACAAAAAATTGTATTGTTGGAAACTTGGAAAGATGTTCTACCGATTGATTTCTCAATCAAATTTAGTGGCAAATGGGTCAATGGGTTCGTGATTTAAGATTATACATACTAACAAATTAACAAGCAAACAGATAGACAAACAGAAAGACTACTATTAAGCCATGAGGTTAGCTATCAAGCCATGAATAGTAATAACCTAAAATGTATTACAAGGGTTTTAAGTGTTACTAAGACTTAGAAATAAAAAAAAATAGATCATATTTTCTTCAATTGACAAGATTTAAAGAAAGGCGGCAATAATTAAGTAAATATGACATCGGAAAGCTCATTAAAGAAACGAAGAAAAGAGCAGGAGTGGAGCCTCATCCTGTTAGGTCGGAGAAACCCATTGAAACTGTTTACCTGTATTCTAGACTTTATAACGTCCATAGGAAACACTGAAATCCAGAAAGTGCACCCTTAATCAATCAATCAATCAATAGCTTAATTTTAATAAGAAAAATGGATATTTTTTAGAAAATGTTTCAGATGCTTATGTGTGTAATATGAATGCTTATGGACAATAGGGTTTCAATTAAAATATTTTGGTTTCGGTTAGGGTTACGATCAGATTAGATTAGGACAGGATTACAAGAATTGTATTTCATAACAAAAAAGGAGTTTAAAGAAGAAAGCGTATGAAAACCTGTAGAAATAGAAGTAAAGGAATTGAGTCTTTGCCACAAACATAAGTTTTTGTATCCCTATCCTTGCAACCTAATAATGTAAACGTTTGATATTTCAAACTTTGAATATTTAATCTAATAGGGTTCATAGCTTTAAATATCTAATGTCCACGACATTGGGTTCCAGAGATATAGGGAATTGCTTTCGATAAAAAAATTAAGAGAAACAATAAGAGTAGAAAGTTTTAGGGAGGGCATATTAATCTCACTAGAGTCCAGTCTCTGGATTTAAACTTTAAAGGATGAGTTTTCAGAGACGACTGTACGGAATTTATATTGTCTGTTTCCTTATATTTATGGTTTACTACAACTGTAAATCTATATTTGAGGCAGATGACTTAATCAAATCTTGAAATTGCAATATTTTTAGAGAATTGCCTGCTGTCATCCTATATGGGTAAACCATATATAATATTTCTGTACTACAGTAATGTACAATACAGTACACAAACTGCTTTAGTTACAAATAAGTCGGCTCTATACTTCAATTGAATCTGATTTTCTAGTAAGGGGAGGTTTTAAGAAATAGCAAATCTAGGAAATCATATTTTCATCTTATAAAAGTTGCATGATGAGCGGGTTAACTGCAAAGCAAATGATAACTGATTCCCTGCAATGCCACCACACATTACAGTTTGAAGTGCACCCAGGTCGTCTTTGCTTCCACCCGTAGGGGTCAGTAGGGTCCTTGAATAAACAAAGATGCATTAATTGGGTTGACAGCAACATTTCTTGCAGAGGCCCTGATGTGAGATCGTCAATTTTTTCCTAAATATTTCATGAAAACTATTAAAATTGCAAACCCAAGAGTTTGATTATTAGAACTGAAGGTTCAGAGATTTAGGGTTAATTTCCTAATTTCCGATGCATTTCGTTTTATTACCACAGTTTTACAGAGGGAGGAGGGGGGGGGGGGTTAAGACTTGACATAACTGTTTTTGTTTACATTTTACAAAAGAAATAAGGAGGGGGGGGGGGGGCTTATAAATTTATAAAATGAAAAAATATGGAAAAAATACATTTTTCCTGTTACAAAATAGAGAAATAATCTAAACCGAAAAATTTAAAATGTTTTGAACAGAGGATGAATCGGAAATGTTAAATGATGGTAAACGTGATTGTATACAGTGCAACTCATAAAAGTGATTGTATACAGTGCACCCCTTAAACGTGATTGTATACAGTGCAACCCATAAACGTGATTGTATACAGTGCAACCCATAAACGTGATTGTATACAGTGCAACCCATAAACGTGATTGTATACAGTGCAACTCATAAACGTGATTGTATACAGTGCAACCCATAAAACTGTGGAATAGGAAGACAACTTTAAGACTCAAGTATTGATTTCAATTATCCAATGAACATGAAACGCTAAAACACAGAGACAATTCACTTCATAAGTTGTTTTCCAGGTTGCCGGTAAAATAATTGCATTATAGCATCAAAATGATCATAAGAATGCTTAAATGTCGTCTTCCTATTCAGTTCTATGTGGATCGCTGTTTTTATCGAATGTAATTAGTTTCAAATTTAGGTTTCTATTTCCATCCATTAAACGAACATTTTTTCTATTTCAAACATTTGACGGGACTATAATGTTCATAATATTAAAATATGTCAGGTCTATCACGCATTATTTGATGGCCTTTGAATACCGATGGTGAACGGACTAAACTTTTACCTCTTTACTTTGTTTCATTAAGTAAAGCATTCAATCTGAGAACACTTTTTTCTCTAAGGTCAACATTTAAGATGAGTGTAAACAAATATATAAATAAGTAGTTGAAGGGCCCGACGTTGCCCGTGAAAGAAAAAGATAAAAAAAATCAAAAAATATTTTAAAAATTTCGATTTTTTAACCCAATCGGTCCAGCCGTTTGGCCGGCTATACGCAACATATATACGAATGTCTTGTTTTATTATACAGATATTCTATACAATATTAATCATTTCAGGGATGTTTAAAATGATTTCAATTTGACTAGATAAATAATACTACCTGGTTGATTCATAGCTTAGAAAGAAGAAAAAGTATCCCGGCATTTCTCTACTACATGTTGGGACTTAAATAAATTCATATTAATAAACACTAAGTGATCAAGCATACAAAAAGAACAAAAAGCAAACTTTAAAGAGTATCAGAAGTCATTGAATCTCTCTATACTTAGCAGAACTACGTGGACCAATTAGAAAGCGTTTAATGGGACTGAGTATGCAGTAGTGTGGACAAATTCTTTAGGATTCGTTGAGACATATAAAACTTTCTAAAGATCTGTAAATCCTGAGTTTGAGCGCAAATTCGACATTCAAAATCGTAATTTTTGGGTAGATACGTTTTCAGATTTGTTTTTTTTAATTAATTGTTTTTTTTTAATTTATCATCAAAAATAAGTAATCTTGTTTAATTATTAGTTTCTATAATCTCGGATTATTCACAAATATTTTCTGTAGATTTCTGGAACTTTTATTGAAAAGACAACATTAGAAGAATTTGTAGAAATCTGCGAACAAATTCATGGAAAATAGGAAATTCAATATAATGATGAAAACGAAATATTTGATTCTAACACTGATTTATTGACAAATTTCTTTTGAGAAATATGTTCCTAAACATCTAATTAGTTTACTGTATAACTTTTACTTTATTTTTCGTCGGCGTTGTTTAATAATTTAAAAAAAAGATTCTGAAACGTACCCACCCAAATTCATGAGTTTGAACGTCGACTATGCACTCAAACTCAGTAATTATACATCGTGGAAACGTTGTACTTGTCTCAAATTACATAGCCGGTCTGTCCCTTTAACTAAAGTTATCCACGGAGGGCGACCACCATGGATATCGAAAGGGAATTAAATTAATCCGTATAGGTCCGCATATGATGGAGATCAATGATTGATCCCAAGATTTACAACTCAAAGTCCTGAAATCTCATTAATTGTGAATATCCCTGTTTCTCTTCCGCTCAGAATTTACATAGATGGGACAAGAAATAAATTTTGTTATAGTTGTTTTGAGTTCATCATAACCTCCTCAAGGGACTGTAAACGCAATTTCAAGTGACCCTCGATTTATAGAGTGTCATGGTTTTGTTTCTTTACACAAAGACTTCCGCATTTCTTGCTCTAGAAACATTGGATAAATTGAAAGAAGAACAAGAGAACTAGAAAAACGACGTTTATGCACATTATTGATCAGATAAAGGTTTTTCATTCAGAGTGCCGTTGTGAATTTAGCATGCTCTTCTTCAAATGGAGGGTCACTTAGAACTACACCTACAATCCCTTTAAAGAGATTTTACAGATTGTTTTTACCTAGTCCCATAAACATTCCTTTCATTCCTTCAGTTTTCAAAATATTTCTGAAAAAAATTACTTTTTACGTTGCTGCATTTCGAAGGTTCAAAGTTTCTATTTTTACACATTTTTAGGGGTAAAAATTAGATTTCATAACTCTTAATGAAAAAAGGAAAGAAACTGAACATTTGCCAAAAATACAATTTTCTAACCTTTACAACCTTTCATTGTATTTTGCGTGAACAGCTTTGTTATTTCAAATGTTATAAAGATAGAAGATAAAAAGCTTGAAAATTAGAGTTTGTGACAAGTGTTCATTTTCTTTACAAAATTTTGCTCTGGAATCTGGATATAGGAAAAGAATTTGTTTTTCTAAACCATAGTTTTTTTGAATTTTTATTTATGAAAATGAGGTTTTTTGCTCTTTAAAATGAAAACTGTTTTTTTCGGATGCATTTTTTGGTAAAAGTTATTCCCTGATAACAGTAGATATTCCAATATTCATCTTCTTTCCTTTATTCACCTCTCTCAACCCCTAGAATAGGATTCATGTACATCTACAGCAGAACTAGACAGATGGAGAGGGTCAATACTTTGTGACCTCGTAGCACCTCTATATTTTGATTTAACGCACAAGTATAAGAAAATCAAATCTATCAGAACATATTAGAAACTCAAAACATTTTTATTCTTCTCAATATCTCTTCAATTAGAAAACATTTAAGATTTTAACCACGTGAACTTAAGTTAGTTTGAAGTGACACTGACAGATAGATTCTATGCTATTCTAAAATGCTTATTCACGAGTTTTTTATAAGCTGCCGGCCCGAGCGATGTTATCCGATTTAATACAGGGTGTCCCAATAAACATGGGAATTCAGTGACGAATTCGATATCGTCTTTTTAAATAATGCTTTGATTTAGTATAGTGATACCTTCTGAGAAAGCTGTATTCTGTAAGATTTTTGCTGCTATGTTTACAATTTGTTTGTTTATGTTTCGACTGCACACGGTTGTACTTAGTAAAACAAAAAAGTTACAGTATACTGTTCATTTTGCAAAGACATTATACGCAGATCTTTGCAGCCTGTTTCATAAAATAACTCTAGTAGACATAATAATATCATGGCTTTTGAAATTAGGTATTTTAATGCTAATTCATAACAAAGACGATATCCAATTCGTCACTGAATTCCCATGTTTATTGGGACACCCTGTAAGAAATAGATATCGATTGCGTACTTTATTAAAAATACTATTGTGAATTTTATAGTTGACAATTCTGTTAAAACAATGTTGTTTAAAGGAAATTAAAAATAAAATTTTTATTCATAGACATAAGAAGACACTATAGATAAGACAAAAATATTGTAATGATGTTGTGACTTTTGTTGATCTTTTACGATCAGCGGTTCAAAAGATTTTTAGATCGTTACGATCATAGTTATCTAGGGGTTTCATACCCCCGTTGTACAGATCTAGAAAAATAACGGTTTTATTTGTGTTTACTTGAAAATTCGGGAACAAGGCAAGCTGAGTTATTTTTAACCCAAGCGACGCCGTCCGTTATCTTGGAGGGGGTTGCGCTAGGGGTGTCGGCCCGACAGGCCGGGATAGCTAGGGTTAAATCTAAGGAGGGTGAAGTGAAGTTCCCCGGAGAAAAACAGTTCGAGACGAACCCTTTCGATGCAAGGTTGGGGAATATCCTGAGCATTCTTCTACCGTTGACTGTTATTTATTTTTCATCGATCGTATAGTATTTTTATTTCTCAATGTTTGTATAAAGTATAATAAATTGTAAAACCGTCTCTCGGAATATTTGACGTTTGAGTTGTTGCATTGACTTTTTTATCATATTATAGAATATACTCATGTCATGTAATAAACTGCAGTATAATACTGCATGCATAAGAATTACGCTGAATCTTGAAATGAGTTGATGATACAGGGTTACTCACAAAGGATGAGACTTCAGAGACGACTGTACGGAATATGTTCAAGTCCATTTTCTTGAATTCAGAGTTCTTTGTCGGGCCAAAACTGGCATATTTGTGTGCTTAATCATTTCGTAAATCATTCATTCATTCATTCATTCATTCATTCATTCATATTTTTATTCACCTACAAAGCATGAGATATTACAAATAAGCAATCACAATTTACTATGCAGTTTGGACCCGCCTAACCAGGGTTGGTTGTTTTGAGTAGTTGGCCCGAACTTAAAAAACAATTTAATGCACAAAAAAATCAAGCTTCAAATAATCATATTTTTAGAGTTTTTGGTGGTCTTTACAAACTCTTCCTTTGTGGGTATCCCTGTCTATAAATGAATTAATTTGTTCAGATAATTACAGTTTTGATCACATTTTTTGACAGATTTTTGGAATTTATGTTTAAAGTCGCATCCAAGTGCACCAAATATCTTTGGGTTTTTAATTTTCCATTCTTCTTGAAACTATTTGTTTTAGACTTTTTAAACTTGATCTTTAAGAGTGGATCATTAAATTTAACCTGTAATTTACACTTAATAAGCTCAGTAGGACAGATGATAAGTTTTAACCTGTAGTTTACACTTTATAAGCTCTATAGGACAGATGATAAGTTTTTAACCCGTAGTTTATACTTTATAAGCTCAGTAGGACAGATGATAAGTTTTTAACCTGAGAGATGATTTAATTTTTCATTCTTCTTGAAAATATTTTTTTAGACTTTTAAACTTGATCTGTAAGAGTTGATTATTAAATTTAACCTGTAGTTTATACTTGATAAGCTCAGTAGGACAGATGATAAAATTTTAACCTGTAATTTACACTTAATAAGCTCTGTAGGACAGTTGATAAGTTTTTAACCTGTAGTTTACACTTTATAAGCTCAGTAGGACAGATGATAAGTTTTTAACCTGTAGTTTACACTTGATAAGCTCTGTAGGACAGATGATAAGTTTTTAACCTGTAGTTTACACTTGATAAGCTCTGTAGGACAGATGATAAGTTTTTAACCTGTAGTTCACTGCACTTGATAAGCTCTGTAGGACAGATGATAAGTTTTTAACCTTTAGTTTACACTTGATGAACTCAGTAGGACAGATGGTAAGTTTTTAACCTGTAGTTTACACTTGATAAGCTCAGTAGGACAGATGATAAGTTTTTAATCTGTAGTTTACACTTGATGAACTCAGTAGGACAGATGATAAGTTTTTAACCTGTAGTTTACACTTAATAAGCTCAGTAGGACAGATGATAAGAGAAGAGAAGAATGATGCACAGGATCCTGAATTCTAGAAATAGATTAACCAGCGACCAACACTTATTATAAAATAGTTCACAAGAGCCGGGAACTTTTAGATAAACGGAATGAGTTAATCTCCTTCTATTCTCGCTTAACTGATTTTCAATTGGTAAAACTGTAAAGATTTGACTAATAGGAGGTCGATTCAGTTGAACCCAAGGAATATAAAAGAATTACTTCCATTAAATAATATGTACTGCAGTTTCTGAAAGGAATATAGATAAACAATGCTAAGCCTAAACAGCAATTCGTTTGTTTACATTTCTCCCATAAACTGCAGTACACTTTAGTACATGGGAGTTACTCATGAGTTACTCGTATATTTCTTGGTTAAACCAATCTTTCTACTTTGGAGGCTAAAATGCTACCAGCTTACGCCTTCGACGGCCATTTCTTTAAAAGATAACTATGAAAACAATTATAGTTATGATTAAAACATTTGCAACAGTATTTATAAAAGTCAGGTTTTCCATAGTGAAACCTTGGTTAAAGTTAAGTTATTAGATATCTTTCTTAATATGATCAAATGTATTAAGTTTTAATATAAAAAGCTAATAATGTAATTAGTTTTCAAACTAAATTTGCTATGCTAATAAGTTCCTGAGAGGGCAAGTGAAGAAAGACTCATTTCATCCAGCTTCTGTGTATTTGTGACCCTAATATAAATAAAATATGTATTAGTGGTCTTAAACAGAGCTGTATTTGAGGCCATATATATATATATATAAACAGCTATTTAAGTGACCAAAGATAGAGCTGCCCCTTCATATAAAAAAGCGGTCCTTTATATATGTTCTGTTTCATTACCCTAAATAATAATAATAATAATAATAATAACGTTTATTGCTAAATATCTTTTAAATTTACAGAATTGTCAGAAAATAAAAAAACATGTATATGTAAATGTACAATATTGTTACAAATAATATTTTCTTCTATTTAGTATAGCAAAAGGATATAGCTAGCATAGCTGTTTGAATGCTATATCTTGAAATAATACACATGACGGTGTGAGACTATACAACTAGTAAGGAGAAACCCAGATCAGGAGTTGGGGGGGATCAGAGACCAGGGGTTAAAGAACAACACCCACCTTCTAAAAATAAAAGATTAGAAAGAGTAGAGCTAGGACCTATTTTTACATATTATATGAATCAAATATATCTTTTTTTAAATGCTTCTTAAAAGTATTGAAAGTTGAGTTTCTCTTAAGAGTAAGACTAAGGTTATTCCATGTTTTTGGAAGAGTATAGCTAGGAAAAGAATCCAACTTCTTTTTTAATGGTACATTCAGAATATACTGTTTAGAACGGTGTTTTTGACTGAAAGGAGTGAAAAAGTGTTCAAAGGAAGATGGAATATTCCCTTTATCATATTTATACATAAAACAAAGTGAATTAAATTTTGACAAGATCAGGCACTTTCAAAATTTCTAATTTTTTTAAATTAGCTCCAATATGAGCTTTAAATGTTTCGCAAACAATATTTCTTATGCATTTTTTTGTATCATAAAAATTGGTCTAAGTTTAGAGGAACTTACTCCCCCCACATACTTCCAGACAGTAACTAATTTATAATATATAATAATATATAAATAAATTAATCTGACCCCCAACCCTACTTCAATTTGAACCTGCAGATTGAAAATAGGAAAAAATAAGTTTGTGCTGACAATTAGAAAAATTTTATTTTCAACCTAGCCTTCAGCAAAATCTTGACTTTTCTCCTCAGGAACATCTTAGAGCAGTAATATCAAATATAGTATATACGAGTATACGTATTGTAAACCTTATTCAAAAACTTTGGATAATTAAAAAATTTTCAAATGTGGGAGCAATCCCTTTAATGCCAACCTTGCTATTCCCTTCTGACAAAGTCCGTATGCAGTTAGAAGAATACTGTTCTCTCCTGAACAATAGATTGATAAACAAAAATATCTACATACAGTGGTTCCCAAAATAAAGTGGAATACGATAGACAGCTTTCAATCAAGATATCGTTTTAATTAGTTCAAATTGTAGTTCTTTATTGAACTAGATTAAAGACTTTCTTTTGTTCATAAATGTTACTTTCATGTAATGTTACTGTATAACTTTTTGTTAAAACATTATATTCTTGGTTCCTTGTAATAACTAACCAATATTAGCAGCAAGGGAAGGAAGAGTTCCAGCATATAAACCTCGTACACCGTCCCTTTTTATTATCTCACGGACACAGCCAACGGTCCCTAAATTAATCTAAAAAAGTTAAACAGATTTTTTATGGTCCAAATGGGCGGAGGAAGTATATAATATCTATTTATACAACTGCCTCGTGCTATAATACGGGACATTATATTTTGCAAAAATATAATTTCCCAAATTATACTCAAGGCAGTTGCTAACATAATTTTATTCCTTTTTAGACCGAAAAAACGCAAGAAAGTCTAAAATCCGCAAAATTAAGTAAAAAATCCATAATTTGAAAATACACGGGATATTAATTATCTCAAAATGAAATAAAAACTTTAACTGTACTGTTCCCTTCGAAACCGGTTTGCATACAAAAAACAAATTAACAACAGCCTATTTAAGCGCAAAAATGTGATATTCCATGCAAATAATTAAACATGTATTTTACGCATTTGTATATTTTTTTTGAAGTGAAAATTTGTTTAAAAACAGTATTTTTAAACCTTTTTTACGGAAATTGAATTTTAGATCATTGCATTAAATAAGATCATCATGTATCTACAGAGGTTAGAACAATGAAATATAGAACTAAGGAGATAGGGTTTGTGCACATTTTATTGAGACAAATTATAACTGAGCTGAGAACCAGTTTTATCAAAACAATAACTAGGATTGTAAACAAGGATTGTAAACAAGGATTGTAAACAAGGATTGTAAACAAGGATTGTAATTTGTGAACAAGGATTGTAATTTGTAAACAAGGATTGTAAACAAGGATTGTAAACAAGGATTGTAGACAAGGATTATGAGTTTTCCTCTGTTCTATAATTAATTGTTGGTTCACACGTGTAACCAAGTAAATTAAATTTTCTCATACTTGTGCGTAAAATTAAAAGTCGTCCCGGTGATGTCGCATACATTTGACCGTCTCTATCTGTCTAGTTGACTGTGGTTTATTTTACAATAAACCTAGTTTATGATCATTCCTAATAGGTCACATTTAGATTAGACAAATATACTGTAAAAGATACATTTACATAATGTACAGAATGTACAAATCTGTTGTACCGTTGTATAGATGAGGAAATGTTTGTAGTTTGACTTTAACTGTATCCATTGGTTGACCTACTAGCACTCCACATGCTCCTCCTATATTTATTAGAGGGTGGTTAGATAATGATAATAATAAAAATAATAATAATAATAATAATATTAATTATATTTATATTTCTACTGTATATTTCTACTATATATTTCTACTATATACAGTGAAACCCTTAATAACGAATACATCGGAAGAATTTATCAAATGTCGTCTTGACAATTTTTCAATGAGTTTAATACTATATTACGTAAATTTCAGTATTTGCGAAAATAAACAAATAGCCATGAATATGCGGGAACAGTTTTAAAGAGCTCCATATAATCATTTAATTAAAAAACTAAATATCTACAACATTTCATTAGCTGAAAGTGAAGAATACGACATTTGATGAATTCTTTCGATGTATTCGTTATTAAGGGTTTCACTGTATTTCGACTAAATATTTCTACTATATATTTCTGCTATATATTTCTACCTACAGATCCAGATAGAAAATCGATCAAAGATTCCTTACTGCCTTGAAAACTCATTACACCAAAATTGAAAGGATCTGAAGAATTAAACAAAATATGTCTTATTGGGCTGTATATATATATAGTTCTTGATAGAAATAATTACGTGTAAATGATATTTAATAATACTATTGTTTTGTTTTTCGATAACGAAATTTAAGTCTTGTTGAATTAACATTCAAAATTTAAGTTTAAAAACTTAAATTTTTAAAAAAATGTTAGCATATCAAGGAGTTCTAACAGTTGTTTTGTAAAATGTAAATTTAAATTTTTAACATGAAGAAAAGAAGTTAATATAAAGAGATGCAAAGATTGAACTAACACTTGCGTAAAATCAGCAGATAACCAGCCGCAGTTTAAACCAGTTTTTAATAAGTAAATAAACTTTATAATATACTAATAATAAACATTGAATAAAGATTCTAATCAATAATAAAATAGTATTTCGGAAAATATATCTAACCCCATCTATCTATCTATCTACCTATTTATCTATCTAACTATTATATATATAGATCTAAACATTATACAGGTTGTTGTATTTTCATCACATGATCTGTATTCCTGGTTTCTCTGCTCTAGTCTATACCTTATCTAGACATTTCAGACCTGATGGAGAGAAGATACAATCTTTACAATTAAATAGTTGACGAATTCATTTCAATAAAAATATGTTATATTTTACAGACACTGTAGAGTGCAGACGCAAGGGCGGACACCAGGGAGAGGCGGGGGTACCTTTGCACCCAACTGACAGATTCAGGGGGACGACGCCCCCCCCCCTGAGATTTTCAGGCAAAAAATGTTCCCAATTTGATCAAATATTGTTCTTAATTTGATTATTGTATATGCCCCTTTTTCAAGTAATTTAAAGGAATTATGATATTAAATACAATATCATATCATAGATAAGAAGATACGTACTTAAAATTAGGAACAAAACAGGTAGGCAAATGCAATTTAGGATTTTAGGAACAAGGTCAAGAAAAAAAGAACTATGAACATTATAGGTTTAAAAAAAGTAAAAATACAATAACACACAAATGTTGGATGAGTTAGGAACAAAAAAAGAAAAGCTAGATTAGATTAGGAACATTAAAAACTAAGAGTTTTAAACATGCACTAAGAACATAAGAACAAGAACAATAAATGAAATACAATCTTCCCCTTCCCTTCGTTCCACTTCCCTAGCTACCCTTACCTTCCTCTTACCTTCCCTTTCTACTTCCCTTCCCTGTCCCTTCCGTAGTTCCCTATATTCCTCTTTCCCTCTCAACCTTCCTCTTTACGTCTCAACCATCCCCTTTCCCTCCTAACCTTCCTCTTCCCTACCTATCTCTTTCCTTTACTTATCTCCTTCCCCACTTATCTCCTTCTCTACCTTACCCTTCCCTACCTATCCATTTCCCTCCCTATCTTTCCCCCATCCGTATGCTTCTTTTTTCCCCCCTGTTACCCTACTTATTTTCCTTTACTTTTCCTTCCCCTTTTCCTTTCATTTTTCCCCTATCTTTTTTCTCCCTTTTTCTTTTCCCCTTTCTTCCACCTAGGGAGGGGGGGGGGAGAATTTTATACACCCCTGGATTTTTGTGTACCAAAAAAATCTCGTCCCCCTAGCTGAAATCNCCCTCCTGCCAATTATCTGTGCTGATCATAAACCAAGAAGACCCCACGCATATTCTCCGTGGTTTAACGATGACACCATGGGATGAATTTATTGCCCTGGTTTCCCTCAATCCTGGAAACCATTAAAATTTATCTTCAGATCTGCAACCTTGAGAATTCAAACAGGGTGGTGCAATGCAAATATATAATACAGGAGATTATCACAATCCCTCAAGTACATGGTGTTATAAACCCTCTGGAAGCAGATCTGAATCCCTCCAGGGGAATTATAAACCCTCTGGAAGTTTATCTGAATCCCTCTAGTGGAATTATAAAACCCCCTGGAAGGATATCTGAATCTCTCCAGTGGAATTATAAACCCCCTGGAAGTATATCTGAATCCCTCCAGTGGAATTATAAACCCTCTGGAAGTTTATCTGAATCCCTCTAGTGGAATTATAAACCCTCTGGAAGTTTATCTGAATCCCTCCAGTGGAATTATAAACCCTCTGGAAGTATATCTGAATCCCTCTAGTGGAATTATATACCCCCTGGAAGTATATCTGAATCCCTCTAGTGGAATTATAAACCCCCTAGTAGCATATCTGTATCCCTCCAGTGGAATTAAAAACCCCTAGTAGCATATCTGTATCCCTCCAGTGGAATTAAAAACCCCTAGTAGCATATCTGTATCCCTCTAGTGGAATTATATACCCCCTGAAACATAACTGAAACCCTCCAGTAAAAATATAAACCCCCTCTTGAATGATTATCTGAATCCCTCCAGCATGGCAGTGAAATGTAAATCACATTGTGTAAAGTGATAAATATTGAATAATAGATATACAATTACCCCTCCAGTGAAAATATAATCCCTCCATTGGTCTCCAGCGGATTCGAAATTTTACTTTGAACTTCTTTGAGTCTTAAATAATAATAACTAAACCAGCAGGCGCGTATACAGGGGGGGGAATAGTCCTCTTTCCCCCCCCCTTGGAATTAATGGGCAAAGGTTAAAGTCAGGTGTGGTAAGTAAAAAATGGGCTTGCCCCTATCCGCAACGGGGTTTGGAATTGCTCCCAGGATTTTGGAGTTAGTTGCTCCCAGGATTTTTGAGTAAAATGTGAAAATTTATCCCATCTTTTATGAAAAGTCCTTTAAAAAGGGAACTTTAAAACCGGAAATTTGTTCAGATATTTGCAGGGGGAAAAATTGTAAATTTCAGTCCAAGTAGCCACGTGTAGTCTTATTGTTTTGGTTAGGCAAAATGACGACATTTTTTTCAGCTTACACATTAAAGATTATTGGTAAATGTAAAAAAATCTTTTTTAGCTAGATACATAAAGGTTTCATTTGAGCTGATCTAATATAAGGTTGTAATGCAAGGAAAATGATTTCAGAGGTGTACTGTCTCTGGGCGGTAATGTAAACACAAGACGGATGTCGAAGCCTGACATGGGATCCATCTTTCACATATAAAATCAATGAAATATTCTGGTCATAGGAAACTTTTATGTGAATTATCAAAATTATCAAAATTTAATGCTTTTATCCTCCTCGGATACTAAACGAACACCGATGAAAGGTTATCATGCGAGGAAATTTAATTGCAGTTGTGTATACTCCGCGTACATATTGAAACCAGTTCTCTCTGGGCGGAATTTGAAAACAAGAATAGATGCATCAGTGCAAGGTTCTTATAATGAAGGAAAGTTATTTCAGAGGTGTACGCATTTTTTTTACTGCAGTGTACTGTCTTTGGGCGGAAAAGTAAACTCAAGACGGATGTCACAGCCTGACATGGAATCCATTTTAACAAAAATAATCTATGAAGTATTCTGGTCATAGGAAACTATTATGTGAATTATCAAAATTATCAAAATTTAATGCTTTTAACCTCCTCGGATACCAGACGAACAGTGATGCATCTATTCTTGTTTACAAATTCCGCCCAGGGAGAACTGGTTTCAATATGTACGAAGAGTATACACGACCGCAATTAACTTTCCTTGCATTAGTACCTTGCATCAGTGTTTGTTTAGTATCCGAGAGGATAAAAGCATTTAATTTTTATAATTTCAATAATTCACATAATAGTTTCCTATGACCAGATATTTCAATAATTTTTTATGTGCAAGATGGATCCCATGTCAGGCTGTGACATCCGCCCAGAGACAGTACATTGCAGTACAAAAGATGCGTACACCTCTGAAATAATTTTCCTTGCATTATAACCTTCATTGATACATCTATACTTGTTTACAAATTCCATGACCGCCCAGAGAGAGCTGGTTCAATATGTACGCAGAGTATACGCAACTGCAATTAACTTTCCTTGCATTATAACCTTGGTTTAATACATCTCAACATCTTTACAAGTTATCTTATTTCCAAGTTTTTTTTTTTTAAATCCAATTTTTCGCCTTAAAAATCTCTAATTGATTAGTGTCATTCAGAAGTTCGTTTTACTCAACAGTCACGAAATAAAAATGGTTCTATGTCAAATTTAGAGCATTTATATGGTCTGCACTATACCAAAATAATCAAGATATTGAGATATCTTAGTTTTCCTTAGATGTCTCAATAATTTGAGGATTTTTAGTATGGTGCAGGCCTTATATAAATAAGCTAAAACAAATGACTTTTCATGAAAGGTCGGAATAGATCTATACAAAGGGATACATTATAATATATAGTCCTAAGATCTGGGACTACTGGGTACAAGAACGATAACTGCCCCGCCCCCCCCCCCCGGCTAAAATCCTGTATAATTGCCCGTAAACCAGCAAAAGCGCATTTTTTCATGTTTTTCATGAAGTTGGAGTGGAAATTGAGATTGCGTACTTTTATCAGCCAAAGTCGGGTTAAAGGAACTTAAAGCGTAAACTGAAGTGACCTTCATGTAAAGATGTCAATACCCGATTCACAACGGTACCCTTAAAAGCATTGTCTTGTCAGGTATATGAATTAGATCTCATTGTTTATAATTTAGATTTTTCCTTCTCAATTGTGGGTTCTCTATGTTTAGTGCCAGCCAAATAATCGATAAGATGATAAATTTAGGCTTAACTTATCAAGTTTGCATTGAAATCAATGCAGTATACGTGTCCTTGCTTTATAATTAATATCCTCTACATAAATGGCCTGGAAAGGACTTATTTGCAGACACCAATGACGTCATGCAAGATTTCTTTAATATCTCATTGACACCTATTGTAGATTCAACTTTCACTTTCCTCGACTACACCTCAAAACTCTCAGCTGTCGGCTAAAAACATTAGATAATAAAATTGTGGAAAATAAATAACAGATTTGCTTTACTAAAAATTTCTGCCTAATTAGTCCCTAAAATGATAATTTTTTCTTCTTCAAAATAAATATTGATTAAACAAAGATTAAATAAAATAACCAATATTTATTTAACATTTAATGATTTAATACAATATAATAAAATAAATTAATAAAAATACAGGTACAGTCGAATTAAAATATTCTAAATTAATTCTAAAATAAAAGCATAATTTATTCACAATGACTAAAACAGTAAATTAACGCTAAAACATAAAATGGATTATCCCCATATTAGAGGAAATAAACATAGAAATTAAAAAAATTGTTTTCTGTAACTCGTAAAATATTAAGCTTTGTAAAACTGATTTGATTTGGGAATCTTTAATATTTTGAAACCGACTAGATATTTTTGAAACTAGTAACCTTGAACTAGATATGTATAATACATAAAAAGACTAGACAGTTGAGATCAGATTAAAGCATGTATTGTATATGACCAAGATTAAATTGAGCAAATTTGACAAAGTTCACTTTAAAATCAATTTGCTCATATACGAGGTTAATTGATGATTTTTTTCTCATAACAACACCTTGGAGATCATTCAAAATTACTTATTTTTCCAAAAATTGTATATTTTTTTTGGTGGGACAATTGAAATCTATGATTTCTCCTTGTTGAAATGAATGGAAAAAGAGCCAGGTGGTGAGGTACACATTGATGGAATTATGTAAAATGAGTAACCTGGTGGAGCATTCAGGACCTAAAATTCCACCATTGTGGTGTATGTAGGAACTAAAATCCAGCCCTTGGAGTGAATCCAGAAACTAAAATACCAGCCTGGTGGTGCAATTAGAACCTAAAATCCTACCCTGGTGGTGCATTCAGGAACTAAAATCCAGCCATTTGGGGTCTATCCAGAAACTAAAATCCCACCCTGGTGGTGCATTTAGAAACTAAATCCAACCCTGGTGGTGCATTTAGAAACTAAAATCCTACCCTGGTGGTGCATTCGGGAACTAAAATACCACCCAGAATTAAAAAGTAAAAACCAACTAGAAATCATAATCCCGCTGAGGATGATGTTCTTTAGTAGCCGGGGTTGTGTAATATTTGGTTTGAACTGGTCGATTCAGAACAGTGACATCATCGTCTGCTGGAAGCATTACGTCCTCTAGCATAACAGCGTCAAGCAAGCTAAAATTAGATAAAATTAATTCAATAATAATTGTTAAAAAGTTAAATTTTCAATCCACTTACCAGTAAAGATAAATGAAGAAAGAAACCATCTGCCAGGCCAGGTGAAGGGAAACATGAATCATATGTTTTCTAAGCTGACCTGCATTATGTATCTCTGCTGGGTCATATTCACCTAAATAATAATTGTTTATTCCAAGGAGAATGATTAAACAAATTTATCGCAAATCTTCCAAAGGTTAGAAGTTCAACTTTGGAAAACATATCCTAGGAGTACAAAACAAAGATTGTAAGAAGTGAACTTTATATTTTCACACAAAAACAAATATTTCTTTAAAATTTCAATGCTCTATTTTCTATTTACTTTTTTTGGCTAAAAATGTACCTCCCTTTTGAGATAAAGGGTGTTAACGTGCACTGGCCGGCTAGTAACCATAATTTATTGATATTTTTTACAACCCCCCACCCCCCCCATTTATTTAGTATTTATTTATCTAGTAATTTAGAAAAATCGATTTGTAAGAAACATATGTATTATATAAACAGTTGTTAGTTTAATAAAGATTATGATTTTAAGTGGATTAGTTTAGTATATGTTGTTAATAAAAGGAAATAAAAACAATTAAATGCTTACAAGTTGAGAATTAATGTAACAAGCAGTTAAATAAAAAGTGGATTCATGTTCAATGTTCATAAAAAATGTCAATAGAAAGTTAAGAAATAATCTTATACAGGGTGTCCCATATCATTTTAGATTGTTTTTAGCTCTAAATCGAGGTTGAAGAACTATAATCAGAAAATTAAAAAAATGAATGAATAAAAAAAATTATAAGGCTAATATAAAATTTTCTTTCAGAACATACCAGGTTATTTTTTAGTGTCATGTGCTTATTTTGGCGTAAAAGCTTGAAGATAATCCAATGATATGGGACGCTCTGTACATAGTAAATAAAGTTGAGAATGTATGATGCTCTTTAGTTGTTAACAACAATAATATATGAATTTGTCACAGTATCCTTATACAAAAGCAGGGCAGTAACTGGAGGTATGGGCAACCCTCCCCTTATAACAAAATTAAGGAATGAAAGAAATGGTTTTCATGCTATTTAGGAGCTTCCCCCCCCCCCTCCATACAAAAGCTTTCAATTTTGGGCCGGTACAAAAGTAACTAAGCCATAAAATGAAAACCAGAACTGAAATTATAATATCTCAGATTTCCCTCGTCTAAAAATTATTTGAAATTTGGAAATTTTACAATTCTTTAATGGTTGGTATCGTTAAGATCTCCTGTTGCATGTGTGTGTACAGTGTATATGAACTACCTGCCTGTATAATATATTTACAGCTGTATGTCTACTGCCTGGAGTTTATCAGTGTTTGCATTATATAGGTGTTCAACATAGTTTATATTTATATATTTACTTTGTATAGTATTAAATCACGGCGAGATTATTGGCAATACGAATTCAAACTAAATATAAATACACACTGCACAGACGTTACATGAAAACAATTGTTAATTTTTATCTGATAAAACGTTGGAAATTTACATTTCAATTTTCTTTCTTTTGTATCCCACGAAAATTAAAATAAAACTGATATAAAAATTCAAGAAATTCAATTCCGCTTAATACTTTCTTATTTTTAAAATCTATTGAATCGTTAGCTATCTTAAATATCAATGATACAAATGATATAATTAAGGTTAATGAAGATAATTACAACAGTAACAGTAACAGTAACAGTAACAGTAACAGTAACAGTAACAGTAACAGTAACAGCAACAGCAACAATAATAGTAACAGTAACAGTAACAGTAACAGTAACAGTAACAGTAACAGTAACAGTAACAGTAACAGTAACAGTAACAGTAACAGTAACAGAAACAGTAACAATAACAGAAACAGTAACAGTTAAGGTAACAGCAACAATAATAGTAATAGTAATAGTAACAGTAACAGTAACAGTAACAGTAACAGTAACAGTAACAGTAACAGTAACAGTAACAGTAACAGTAACAGTAACAGTAACAGTAACAGTAACAGTAACAGTAACAGTAACAATAACAGAAACAGTAACAGTAAAGGTAACAGTAACAGTAACAGTAACAGTAACAGTAACAGTAACAGTAACAGTAACAATAACAGAAACAGTAACAGTAACAGTAAAGGTAACAGCAACAATAACAGAAACAGTGACAGTAACAGTAAAGGTAACAGCAACAATAACAGTAACAATAACGATAACAATAACAATTAGATAAGTATGCGCATACGGTATAGAGGATGAAGGATGTATGGGAAAAACGTTGGATAATCTACAAATTTATTCTTCTATTTTTCACCATCATAGCTATTGATCAAACATTCAGGTAACTTGATCAACATTTGATTTTATGGAATCAAACTTTCTTTTGAGGGAATGTTTGTTAAAGAAAATTAAAATAGAATACCAGTGCTATTACAAAAAAGTTTTTAAACGGTTTCTTTCAAATTTATTTCTCACTAGTGATTTTTAAAATTTAAGTGAGCCTGGCATCTATTTGTTGAATGGCGTGTCTGATTTACAACGGTATCCATTTAACTTTGTCTAATTAAGGATGAAAATAGCTGAAAATTGTGTCATTGAATCAGTCATGCCCCTCTATAAATGGAAGGTTTCACTTGAAGTAATGATAATTTTAGATCCAGAATACTGATAGGCCCTGAAGAAGTCCTACAAACTATAACCATTAGGGATAATTAAAAAGAAATGAAAGAGATTTAATGAGTAAGTTTCTTCAGAAAGCATAAATTAATCAAACATTGAATTTGACCAATGTTAAATACTTTTAAATTATAACCAGTCGTGCTCCAGCCAAAATGAAGAAACTGGATTTGTTTGAGAAAGCAGAATATATTCATGATTACTGTAATTCTACCAATATTAAACCAACCAATCAGGAATGCTTTTCAGTGAAAACAGTTATATATATATATATATATATTATATATATATATATATTATTTCTAAATACTTGGGACATAAAATGTCGTCATCCAACAATGAGTTTGGCCCACTTTAGTATTTAATCACTTTGATTATAGGTTGCAAAGATACAGGAATAAAAATAATTATCTGAAAAAGTTCAGGATTTGACAAACGAACGATTAGAAAATGTGCTTTCATAATTGTTTTTATTGTTAATATTGTTATTATTGTAAATTTTTCCTCAAGCTTTCCTTCAATATCAATTACATTAACCATACTCCTGATTGATGAGTCGATAAACAGAATTAAACTCTAATTAAAATGTGATTAAAACCTCGTTGAAAGATAATAGAATTATTATTTCTACAATAATGGAGAAGTTAGGGGGGTTTAAGATACAAAGTAACCCACTTAACATGACAGAGAGACAACTATCTACATAAATATATCATAGTAGAATTCTTTTCTAATAAAATGTGAAGTTTAAAAACTGAAATATCTATCTATTTATCTATCTATCTATCTATCCTTATATGTATCTATCCATCTCTCTATCTATCTATCTATTAAAGATATCTTAAGGGCAGTGAAAATGCGAGAGAATTATATTCCAATAGTGAATATATCAATCAAATCTTTGGCCGATTTTAAAGAAAAGAAAAAATAAATCCGTTGTCCAAGGAGCTCAACATCTCTGCAGATGTGCAATGGGAACGTGGAAGACACTTATTATCTTTAAAGAAACATTAGTTAGGAATAAAAATAGTTCCTCGCACTATTCGCAAATTAACCCTTTAAAATCACAATTTTCACGACATCTTTTTTATAAACTTAAAGGACTGAAGGGCGTAATTCCAAGTTAGAGCAGTTTCCATTTTCTGTCACTTAGAAATATAAAACAGCTTGTAATAAAGAGTTCATCAAAACTTTTGAACTCAAGTCCGACAAACTTAATCATAGCAAGATTTTAAGGGAACTGATATGAATCAGAAACGACAATTTACAAAAGGAGGGTCACTTGAAATTACGCTTGCGGTCCCTTCAAAAAGAACCTGACACTGAATACAAATCTAATTAGACAAATGATATATTCTACTATCTCAAGTCGCCAAAGGTAAGAAGAAAATATAAAACTAAAATAAACATTATAATTGTATTTTAATATTTATAGGTTGGTGTTAAAAACCTTTTAATATGCCTACCAGCTAGGATGGGAACTAAACCAGTTTTAGAAACATTAAACACCGCATATCAAACTAGTTGTCATAAGGTAAGCACCGTCAAATATTTTTAACCAATTTAATAATTTTATTACTTAAGTATTTATCTGTTGTCGTTCTCTTGATAAAAGTATTAAAAATGCATTCTAAAATAATAATAATCAAAATTATCTTGCAAGATCCCCATTAGGGAACCCCCAGATTCCCGTCGTGATAAAAGGCAATCTATGTGTGAAACATTATATTTCTAGAATAAAACTGAATGTCAGAAAACAGTGCCAGACTCTAACACACTAAAAATAATGTTTACAAGACATCCGTTGGATAGATTAATAATAGGTAACATTTTTCTTTTACAGTAAAAAAAAATTGGCTTATAAAAAATAAATGAAAATTATTGTTGATTCATGATTAATTTTATTTTAGGATTTCGACAACATAAGCAAAACTCCAGTTCTTCCATTTCAAACCACAATCGTAAACTACTGTTTACTAGACCCAGGAATCAGAGTAAGTTCAAATATTCAAATAAACATTTCATTCGCTATAGACTTACTAGTTTGGAATTGTTTTTCTCTAATAGAAACCCTTTGATTACGGCTGGACAAGTCTTCTTCTTTTTAACAACTTTATTCAATACCAAAATAAATCAACCATAGAAGATCTTATTCGCAGAAACATAGAGAAAAATTCTCTCATTTTATCTTCGTACCTATTGCTGAGTTGCTTTTCGCAGAGCTCTCCATTGATAAAGGTTTAATCAAAACTTTATCGAATAATTTTGCAAGCAGCTGGAAAAGTCTATGAGACTTTGTTCGACCAGTTAAAAGTTGACTTGCTTAAAATAGTTGCTTGATATTTATTTATTCTTCTTTTAAAATTTAATAATGATAATGATAATGATAATGATAATGATAATTTATCGCAAATCTTCCAAANAACTTCAAACATGTTTAAAGATCAAAAGATCATAATGACAATAATTTAACATAGAATTCTAAAGGTAGTAACAAAAATAAAAGAAAAAAAACTTCAAACATGTTTAAAGATCAAAAGATCATAATGACAATAATTTAACATAGAATTCTAAAGGTAGTAACAAAAATAAAAGAAAAAAAACTTCAAACATGTTTAAAGATCAAAAGATCATAATGACAATAATTTAACATAGAATTCTAAAGGTGGTTAACAAAAATACCAACGATTTCAAGACGGAGACATTTACTTAGAAAAATGAAATGAAATTTAATGAAATGAAATGAAATCAGGCTGTTAGGAATGTCCTACTATCCACCCCAGAATCCAAATGAATTTACTAATTTAAGAAATTTTAACTGTTTTCTTAGGAAAATGTACTGAACAAGGGGTCAACAATTTGTAGACTATATTTTACCCTGTGTTTAGGAATAGTGTGAAGAAACCAGCCGTGCATACAAGAAGAAAGTTCTACTCTGAATTATCTCTAGCAGATACAGAAAATATTGCAAACATATTCAAACTTGACTTTCTTCTCTTTGGATACAATTGTAATTTTTATGATTAAAATATTGTAAATTCTTCTCCAAAAATTAAAGACCACAACAAATTTGTTAATATACTTCGCCAATTTTTTTTTACAACACACACAATTTTGTCAGGGATCAATGAAATTCCAAGATAAAAGTGGGAAAGAAAATCCTGTAAATTTGTGTTAATACAAATATTTAGATTCGACCCCCTTCCACAAAACAGTGCATATTTATAAAGTTCAAAATAACCGTAGGCCCTAAAATTACAAAGGAAGACTTTTTTTCTGCCATCCAAAAATTATTTTCAAGCCCATTACCACCAGGATTAGAAATTAAATTAGCCATGAAGCCTCCAACATATGTTGTTAAAAACAATTGATATAAAATTAGTATCTTAATCTAATAAATGTGTAACATGTCCAATAACTAGTATTCACTTTATCAACAATTGTCAGAATACAATGAAATGAAAAACTTAACGATCCTGGAAGTACATACCTAAATTTCCTCTCCTGATGCAATGAAACTGCCTGAAATAAAAAATAAATTAAAGTGAAACTAATTATCAAGTTATTTATTTAGAGAGACTGTAGTGTAGAGTGTAGACGTCTGTTCCAGGGACTTGCCATTATTAGAGCAGTAAACCCGAAACACAATCATACCCTTTCAATCTTAATAATCTGAACAACAATTGTGAAGAAATCTTCTTCTTTTTAACTTTTTAAGAGTTGAATATCGCTTTTTTTTTCTCCGCTGCATAAGATTCCCAAGTCATATTAGAGGCAAAACCACAAGAAAAAAATATTAAACTTTAGATNTTAAAGGGTTGTTGTTGTGAATCTGACAACTACATGATTAAAGGGTTGTTGTTGTGAATCTGACAACAACCTGATTAAAGGGTTGTTGTTGTGAATCTGACAACTACCTGATTAAAGGGTTGTTGTTGTGAATCTGACAATTACCTGATTAACCAGATACATATTGGAAGATTTAACAGAACTAGCATCCAGTGTCCTAGAAATATTAAACACATTAAACATCATAAATAATTAATTAATAATTTTTGTTCTATTTCCATAAACACTAAAGCATAAAAGGGGTTTAACGCTGAATAACATTCATCAGTGGGTAATTTACAAGAAAGGTAAAAAAAACTTGTAAGTAAAAGTTCTGTCGAATAGTAATTTATACAATTAAATAAAAAAAAACCCTAAACCGTTTTTTAATGAATGGGATGAAATTATAAACTTAAGATCTGGAATAAGGTAAAAAATAAATTTAGTGTATTCCTAACAATTAAGTAAAAAATGCTTTTCCCTGGGTCCAAAACTTTCATAGGCATCTATCTCTTTAATCCGTTTATTATTGGCAAACAAGAGTTAACCAATGAGAAATCAGGAAGTTTAAAATGCAATAGCTGACAAAATTTATTAAATATGAATAAATTACCGAAAAGTTACAGTCAAGTTAAAACTATTTAGCTCAACTTCATCTCGTTTAAAAGTTCCGGTTAATCTCTACCTGTGAGTGTGAGCAGAATTGGAAGTAACAGCTGACTCCATAATTTTGGAATATTCCAGAAGTTCAGTCTTCCGCAGCACTCCTGAGCATTTAAGTAGTCACACTCAAGATCTAAACAAAACTTGTTGATTTTCACCGAAAATGTACTCTAACGAGGGGACGAAGAAATGAGTTTGTTTTCGATTATCAACAGATCAGATCGGATCGGACCAGACCAGACTGCAGACTGCAGACTGCAGACCAGATCAGACCAGATCAAATCATACTTCAAGAGATTGCTTTTAAAGGCATCCTTCTTAAAGATTTAAGTTTCAAACTCCGGGTTTTCAGCCCGATTTTACCCAAAATTGTTGGTTATATTTAATTTTGCTTTCAGTCATCAGACCCTACGCGGTTTAAAGGTATGTTTTCAAAACAAAATAAATGTTTCTCAGATTATGAAGATCACAGCAAGCACACAACCAAATGTATGTCATGTTGCCACTTTGACGTTCCCACCAATTTTGTTGTGCCAGACACTCCATTTCTTAAGCACAATAGGTGGGTACTTCCCTAGTGGACTTGATTATTTTTTGTTGTAAAATTACGCGTTAAGTACAATGCACACTGTACAGTACATCCTCAAGTATATGTAACGAATCAATGCTTTATTCTGAAATAGCTTTAACACAAAAACAGGAGAAATGTTGTCTTCGTTCTTTCTTTTAATTAGAACAGCAACTTAAGAATTTGTATTCCTAGCTCTGTGTATAGCTCATCAAAAATGTTGAGTACACAATCAAGACATTTATAATCACAAGAAATAACGAAGACGACAATAAATGACTGTGTTGATTACCTGAGAGTGTAATAATAAAGAAGACAAGGATGAATATGAGAGCTCCAGTATCTACCAGGGAGAGAGCAAATAGTAGAATATCTCCCATACTTGGATAGATCGGTTTATTTTAGTTTAAAATAAATTAATAATTTTAAATTCATCAGTATTGTCGGAGTGATCCTAGTTTAAGGTTAGAAGTCAGGGGGATAAAATCATTTTTCTGAAACCAAAAAAAATATGAATTAATCATTTATCATTGAATTTATCTGCGGTGCATTTACATTCAACAATCTACATACAAAATTGTCAGGTACTAAGGTACTTACAGTTTAAATACAAAATTACAGCATAAAACAACTTTAAGAAAGATTTCTTTTCAGAATTAACTTTTGCACTGAACACAAACTTTTAATCATAGTAATAAAATATTTCTTTTAGTAATAAACTATTTCTCTGAGTAATANAGAATGAGTAGGGATATAAAGAGAATGAGTCGGGATATAAAGAGAATGAGCCGGGATATAAAGAGAATGAGTCGGGATATAAAAAGAATGAGTCAGGTTAGGTTATATCAGTACTCAGTACACATTACTCCAGATCAACCAATATATAAATGGTTCATTAAATGAGTAATAAACTATTTCTCTGAGTAATAAACTATTTTTCTGAGTAATAAACTATTTCTCTGAGTAATAAACTATTCTTCTGAGTAATGAACTATTTTTTTTGAAAAAAAAACAGAATTTCTTGCATTTCTAAATATTATCTAGTTCAATGAAAATGAAAGTATCATAGTAGTACTTGTTATTTGAAATAAACAAATATAGAAATCGAGGTTTCAGATCCTGGAAAAAGATTCTAAACACATGTTCAGGTCATTTAGTTTAAACCTGGTATTATGTGCTATAAAATGGTTGAGATCCGTATACACTGTCATGGAATATGTGCTACTGCTCAACATAGTAATCATGTCACATGTTTTACACTTAATTTGTTACTCTGACACAAGATTTGAATTCTGGCAAATGTTTTCAGGAGCTGACACATGATTTAGCAGGTGTTGAAAAGGTTCATTTCTGCTGGCGGCTGATATTCTAGTTGCTGACGATGTTTATCTGAATACAGCTTCTATACATCTTCCATTTCACAATCTAAATTGAGGAGAGGTTATACTTTCAATTGCCTGATCGAACTTTTTCAGCAAAATATTAAGTTTAATTTCATTTGATTTCATGATTCTGATTTGTATGTATATGCAATTGGATAGATTGGATGCATCTGCTAAGGTTTTGTCTATAATGTTTATTTGTCTATAAAATACCTAGTTGTCTCTACAGTGTCTAGTATCTTCTATTAGTATGTCAATAATGTTTATTTGTCTATAAAATACCTTGTTGTCTCTACAGTGTCTAGTATCTTCTATTAATATGTCTATAATGTTTATTTGTCTATAAATACCTTGTTGTCTCTACAGTGTCTAGTGGTGTCTGCACTCTATAGTCAGCTCTACATTCAAACCTACATAAACGAACTCTTGGTTTTAAGAACCATCAATTAACTAATTGAGATCTGGATGACTGGATGATCTAGCTACAACTTCAAGATATTGGTGAATGAATAAATGAATACCTAGGAATATCTTCAGGATAGTCTGAGAAAGGATTAAAGAAAACATGAATAAATGAATGATTAAATGATACCTAGAAATATTTTCAGGATAGCCTAGGAGAGGATGAATAAATGAATGAATGAAGGTAAAGATGAATGAATAATTGAATATCTTCAGGATAGTCTGGAAAAGGATAAAAAGATGAATGAATGACAGGATTACTGAATGACTGAATGAATTAATACCTAGGAATATCTTCAGGATAGTCTGGGAAAGGATAAAAGGATGAATGAATGACAGGATTAATGAATGAATGAATACCTAGGAATATCTTCAGGATAGTCTGGGAAAGGATAAAAGGATGAATGAATGACAGGATTAATAAATGAATGAATACCTAGGAATATCTTCAGGATAGTCTGGGAAAGGATAAAAGGATGAATGAATGACAGGATTAATAAATGAATGAATACCTAGGAATATCTTCAGGATAGTCTGGGAAAGGATCAACCTCAGACATGAGCCGCTCAACCACCTCATTAAGCATACTCGTACTAGAAAGATTGATGGATATATAGATGATATATAACAGTCTAGCTAATATGCCCTGCGTCGCCCGTGGAACTTTTTTTAAAATAGAATTTTTGAAAAAAAATCGATGACACCCCCTATAACTCTTGAGTCTCCCCAAATTTTTTTTAGCCCAATCGGTCCAGCCGTTGTGGCGGCTATACGCAACATATATATATATACATATGTCTTGATTTATTATATAGAAGTAGATAAACAAAAAGAAAGTTAGATAGATATTATAAAAAAGATAGAAAGTTTTAAATAAGATGGATAAATGCATGAAAAAAATGATGATTGAAATCAATTTGGTGAATGAATAAGAGCATGAATTAATTGTAGATTTATTTAAATTATATAACATGTCTATCATTTAAGTAATTCATCAAAGCAACAGAAATCAATAAAACAAATAAATTTTTCAAATGGATGAAAAAGAATCTGAAATAATAAAAACCTGAAAGTATCATCCTTTCTTAAACCCAAAGCTCTGTGGAAGGACTCGACAGCTGACGTTAGATCCTATTCAAAACAATTATAATAAATAGATGTTTTTTACAAATCTCTATTTAGTTATTTTTTTAATATCATTGACGGTAAGTCACATAATCAATTATTTAAAACAAACAACAAGTCAAGTCGAGAGTAGGGGCATAAAGAGAATGATTCGGGATATAAAGAGAATGAGTGGGAATATAAAGAGAATGAGTCGGGATGCAAAGAGAATGAGTAGGGATATAAAGAGAATGAAGGATATAAAGAGAATGAGCCGGGATATAAAGAGAATGAGTAGGGATATAAAGAGAATGAGTCGGGATATAAAGAGAATGATTTAGGATATAAAGATAAGGAGCCGGGATATAAAGAGAATGAGTAGGGATATAAAGAGAATGAGTCGGGATATAAAGAGAATGAGCCGGGATATAAAGAGAATGAGTCGGGATATAAAAAGAATGAGTCAGGTTAGGTTATATCAGTACTCAGTACACATTACTCCAGATCAACCAATATATAATTGGTTCATTAAACACTTTACCTTAATGAGTGTTTGCACATATCCTATTGCTGAGTAAGTTGAAGGGTTCAGAGGAGATAGAACTAGAGCTTGTTGGTGATAGCTCAAGGATTCTTCATACCTAAATATGTAGTTTGTATGCAGAACTGAACCGGTGTAAAAATAATAAACCCCATGTTAAGGTGAAGTGAACAGAAACATGTGCTAGAACAACCAGACACTGATGAGCTCTTGGAACTTTGAAGAACCTTTTGTGATTCACCACTCACAATTTTAAAACTAAAAGTAAAAACTTATTTTATTCTTAAATATTTGAGATATTAATGTTTCAGAGTGATTATGCAAGGACAATCGGCATGAGTTTTGGATATTCTCCTAACCTTAAAGGTCAAAAATAACTTTTATAAACATTGATAAAATAGCGTAAATTTGAGCATTAATACTTGAGCATAGTCCGAAAAAGGCAAAAATTAAACATTTAAAAAACTGTGCAGGTTAAAGTGATAATGAGGACTGATCGGTATTTAAACAAGAAGGATCAAGGACTCAACTGATCAAGGATTCGGGATCCACCTCTAAACGGATCAAGGATTCAACTAATCAAGGATTCAACAAATCAAGGATCAAGGACTCATCTAATCAAGGATCAAAGACTCGACTAATCAAGGATCAAGGATCAAGGACTCAACTAATCAAGGTTCAAGGACTCAACTATATAGGAAAAGCATCATTTGACAGGAGAAGTCTAGCCTGGATGTTGCCAACGTAAGTCCTTGTGTGATTATTTACTTTTATTCTAAAAAGTTAGGGATCCTCTGCATATTAATACTGTTCAAACAAGCTTAAAGATTCTTTTATTATGCACTAATTTTAAACTGAAAAAACTTAACAAAAGAAAAATATAAATATTTTAAACTCTAACCTTTTTCTAGATTGGAAAATTCTAGGATGGATATATTTAAAACATAAGTAAGTAAATGACTATTGTATAAAGATTTTAATATTATATTATTTAGGTTTTTTGATCGCTCAAAACTTATAATTCCAGATGAGCGCATATAAAAAATTGGCTTTAAAAATGGCAGGCTGGTCATTCTGCAGATAAAATATCAAGAAAAGGCGGGATATTTTCACAACCGGTGATACATATTTCACTAAAATGCCAAATTTGAATACATCCAGAAGACAAAAGATAAGGATTGGTTGCTGATTTCCCACTCTTGTTGTTACTTTACAAATGAATTCTAGTACAATAGATGGCACCGTAGTATTGGTACACTCTAAGTGCAGTCGTATTCTGACATCACAAGTGTCAATTCAGTTTTTGTGTCCAACAAAATTATTAATAAGCGATAATTTTGGAATAAAGTGCTTGAAATAAGCACATTTTTTTTCTGTTTTTGCACATTTTTATTTAATCTTAAAAAACATGTCAACTACTGTGAGAAAACTTCGTTTTCCTTGTTATATTTGACACTTGTGACGTTGTGTATAATTGGTCTATTTCTCTGTTGCCACCTATTGTACTTGATAATCTATTAGGTACTAATTACGGGCAGTTCATATTTAAAGAACTTTTAATATCTCAATTACTTCAACCGAATTTGTATGGAGCATAAAATTCTAAATAACTTGGAGAACAAAATTTGCCTTTCCCTACTTCTATAACATGGTACAGAATATGTACTTAATGTTTACCTTCCTAGTTTACAGTACAAATACAGAATATGTACAATTTTCAAGGATGCTCTCTTTACAGTGTACTGTACAGAAATGTGTACCTAAAGTTATCTGTTTTACAGTGCTTGATATATAACTGCTTAGCTTCCTGTATAATTGTACAGAGAATATAAACATAAATTTAGCTGTGTAATACCTGCCCTGCTTCCTGAGCGTGTGCCCCAGATTGTTGAGTAAGGATTCCCATTTATCTGCCAATCCTTAATAAATACAAAGATGATGTTGATTTTACATTATATCATTGTAACCAAGAGTTTATTCTGAATACTTAATATTTTTGTCGTATTTTGTACAGGATCAGATACTTTTTGAATGTCGAATTTACTTGAAAGTGTTAAAAGACTACCAAAAGTAATAAGGAACGGACAGATTAATTTTTAAGTGTAAAGATAAATTGAATACAAACCTGTTGAAACTCCGTTCTGATCCTTGACCTGCTTAATCTTGAGCAGAGCAGTTGTAAAATACTTCTCAGCTGTATCATAGTCCTACAAAAAATACAGTCATTTTGATGTTTCAACTCCTTTAAAGGACCGTCAAATCAAATCAAATCAAATCAAATCAAATCAAATCAAATCAAATCAAATCAAATCAAATCAAATCAAATCAAATCAAATCAAATCGAGTCCTGTTTCAGTATCGTGAAAAGTATCCTCGCTATCAGGGTCCTTACTGACGACCATAGAAACATCAAACCAAGTATCATCGGACCAGTTTGAAACAGCAGTATTTCATGGGTTTCACAGCGGGAAATATTTTTAAACATTGAACATAATTGACATGTTATTTTTTAATGTCAAAAGTGATGAAAAATCATGTTTAATTTTGTTGTTCAATGTTTTATAATTTTTTTTCAGAAAACAAATAGAAACAAACCTGATTTGTGAAAGCAGTTACTCCCAGTTCGTGTAGAACAAAAGGATCGTTTGGGGCTATTGACAGAGCCTGAAAAAAATAATAAAGATCAAAAATATTTCTTTTTCATTAACAATTTGAGATAATACCTGGTTGAAGAATTTTTCCGCTAAATTCTGATTGTTTGTGAGGCTATACTCTAGTCCTATATATAGCAGAGGTAGATGACAACCATGCATCAGTTGACAAGCCTAGACATATAAATACACTGTATACTAGTGTATACCATTGATTGGTGTTATTATTTTTTAGAAAATTACAGGGGGGGATTTTATATTCATATGTATAAGGAAGGACACTTCGAAAAATGTTTCGACTGAGAATTTCTTGTGGATAAATTGGGGGAAAACTGACAAATTAAACAGCCAAGTCTTTTCGCACTTTATTTTTATTGTTTTCCACAAAATTAGACAATAACCCCCTAAAATCAATTTAGCGAAGAAAACCCCAAAACTTATTTTAAGCGCTCCGCGTAACAATACCTAACTTCTGGTAAAAAAAGTTTAAAAACAGGAGGAGAGGGAAACATTTATGAAAATATACAGTGTATATTATACACCCCCTGCGGCCTGCTGTATACATTTATACAATTACACAATACACAATCCTGCTTTAAAACAACATAAAGAAGCTGTGTGATCTTTTCTTATTAAATAATAAAATTGGGACGTAATCAGCTGCTTGAGAAAGAATAGACTTGAATTACTAATAATATAAAGATACCTTAAAATATGCCGCCATTGCTTGATCATGTTCATTTTCTAAAGCAAAGCTGTGTCCGTAGGCAAGCCAAGCAGGTCCAAACATTCTGTCCAGTTGTGTAGCTTTACTCAGGTACCTTGCATCGAATTCAGATAAATCGATTATACTTGGCTTTTAGGCAGCTTCAAGCCCATTTTTCAAGCAGCAATATCACTTTCAAAATGTTGTTTTTCAAAGCAGTAACTTTATCCTTCGTACATTATTTAACAAAATTTTGCGATTTTTTCTGTTAACATCGCATTGATGAGTTATAAAAATAAAGAAATAACATTTTATAAAAATTTTTTTTAATTGATACACTGCAAGTTCCCTCAAAATTTGGCCTAATATCGGTTTAGCAGTTTGGTCGTTTATTGGATTTAAAAATACAAATAGGCTAAATAGATTTATTCTCTATACTTTTGAAACAAAATAAATGTTTAGTAAAAAAGGAGGTCTAGACTTTAAGCAAGATCGAGGACTAGTGTGATGATGATTGACAATGCAATTCTTTTAAAACTTACTTTCTCGCATTATCTTGTTTTCCGACATTGTAGTAATAGCATCCAACAGCATACCAGGCAACACTCCACTCAGGATACTGGTCAACCAAACTTAATAAGATAGGGTATCTTGGGACATTTTGTTGATAGATTTTTCATGAATTAGACAATTTAAAGATAGGATATTGCACATAGACATTGAAAAAGATGAGTTTTCGTCGACATCAGACAGAAAGCAGTCCTTTGCCCTGCAGGACCAATGAGAGAAGGTGGTAAAATTGATTGGAAACAGGATATAATTCAGCTTTGCCCTGCAGGACCAATGAGAGAAGGTGGTAAAATTGATTGGAAACAGGATATAATTCAGCTTTGCCCTGCAGGACCAATGAGAGAAGGTGGTAAAATTGATTGGAAACAGGATATAATTCAGCTTTGCCCTGCAGGACCAATGAGAGAAGGTGGTAAAATTGATTGGAAACANTGTCCTATCTTTGTTATGTCCTTTCTTTGTTATGTCCTTTCTTTGTTATGTCCTATCTTTGTTATGTCCTATCTTTGTTATGTCCTATCTTTGTAATGTCCTATCTTTGTTAGGTCATATCTGTCTAATGTTCCATTTACGAATTTTATGAAAAGTTTATTGTTTACGGTTGAGTTAGTTGACTAGAATATTGAACTATGTTTTCATGGTTGACTAATGAATTGAGTATACCTATGTGCTAACCGGAACAATTGGTTCGTTTTCTTCATATCAACCAGTAGAGCTACATGCAGAGGGATACATTTAGTGTGCAAGGGTTCATCTCGTAGTACTTGACTTGTTATATTATATGCAGCTGAAATATCAAATCCGTTTTCTCTCACAATATTTCCACAAGAACATTTATAACTTGGATTTTTAAACATTGTTTTCCGTTTTGGATTGATGAATGATAATCCTACCTATATGTTCACAATTGTAGTATAATCTCTCCGCCATTGAAACTCTAACATCAGAGTTATTCTCGAACATTTTGAGTTCTAGTCGCACAGTTTTTTTTTTTTCATTTTAAGAAGGAAAAGCGCATGTTTAATTACAATTAATTTTGCTTCAACTTTTATACAAAATTAGTTACTGATTACTCAACAAATATTTGTAAATAAATGCTTTTACTGAAAAAAACTGATTGTGTGCCTGATGGAAAAACTGGTGTTTCCGGACAATCGTATTTTTTCAAGTTCATGGAGTATAAACATTTGATCAATCTAGCTTCAGAGTTTTCCTATTCAAACACGTAGAGTAAGTATATGTAGTAGTTTGTTATGGTGTGATGAATAGACAAATATTGGTTCTGACTGTGGAGCTGATGTTGGAACTTGAATACTTTCCCAACACCGTTTTCTAAAAATGTAAAACTCGCAAGGGCATTTCTCCAAGTTGCAACTTGCCATTTGTACAATTTCTCTACTTGCAACTTCCCAATTATGAAGTAGTAACATGCGAAATGTGCAATAGTGACAATTTTAAAGCAGCTAATTTTTAAACTGTTATTTTCCCATTTGGCACTGTGCGCAGTGCACGGTCCAGAACAAGAATATTTCCACCTTGAAAGATATTTTACCTCGGAAAATAGTGAATTTAAGAGATTTTTCTCTTCTTGTGCGTTCAGCATTTGGTGTTCTATTAGTGCCTGAAAAAAAGCATATTTTAATCATTTAAAAAAAGTTAAAATTTATTTTTAAAAAAGTTACCTGTAAAGCTTCATAACAATAAACATCAACATGCAACGCATTCTAAACAAAAAATCTTAGTGATTGAAATAGAAATACAGAAACTATAAGGTGACTATAAAAGGGTGGTTGATGTTTAAAATTGCGTAGAAAGGTAACACTGACAAAACCCCCAACCCAGGCCCAATACAATATTTAGGTTCATGGCTAATAAGAAATAAGATAACAAATGAAAATTAAGATAACTGTTAATTATAATACAAACCCAAAAACGTTATCAACTTGGTCACAAATAAGTAATCTTACAGTAGAATATGATAATTCTAACAAAACATCTCTCTAACCTTAAATGATTGAGCTGCTAGCTCCCTATTCTCTATATTTTCTAGAATTGATCCTTTTAAACAATATAAACTGCTTAGCAGACTTTTCCGCCGGTAATCCTCACTGATCAATCAATTCAATCAATCGGTTAATCAATCAATTAACCTACATGAAAATCCCTAGCATATGAAAATTGTGATTTAAAAAAAATTTACAACTGCCCTCTTTGTTCCTCCTTAACGAAATAAATATAAAGGATGATTAATTGAATGTTTTCCTGTTCAGAAGTTTTGTCTCCTCCTCCATCATTTTTTCTGTTTCAGGACTCTCAAGCAACTCAAGCGCAGCAGCTTCATTACCTGAAAATCAATCAATCAATCAACCAATATGTTAAAACAACAAATCAACCAGATAACAAACACACTAAACAATCGAACAACCCATCAACTGAATAATCCAGACATTCAATCCACCGATAAATGTATTAGGAGAACAACCAATAAAACATCTATTGAAACGTCCCAATGATCAAACAAACAAATCAAATCTAATCCGATCAAATACTATATTAATAATCCACAAACAAAGTTTGCTAACACCTTCAAAAATCAAACAACTACCTAACAAACCACTTGCCAAGTTATTATTACAGCCAAGAAGAAAAAAGCCTTATCAAACAATCAGACAATCAATCAATCAAATCAAATAGTTTATCAAGTACAATAGGTGGCAACAGAGAAATGGACCAATGATACAAGACGTCACAAGTGTCAAATATACCAAGGAAAACAAAATTTTCTCACATTATTTCCATGTTTTCTAGGATTAAATAAAAAAGTGTAAAAACAGGAAATAAAGAACAACATATAATTGCACTTATTTCACTGTAAGATACGCACTTTATTCTAAAATCATTATTATTAATGATTTTGTCGGAAACAAAAACTAAGTTGACACTTCTGGCGTAAGAATAAAGCTGTACTGAGAGTGCACCAATTCTACGTTGCCATCTATTGTACCTGCCAATCTATTTGAATCAAACTATTAAAAAACCAAAAAATCATTCATCCAAACATTTAATCAAAATAACAATCCAAAAACAAATCAATTAATCGACCAATTGATCAAATCAAACCAAACCAAATCAGATCAGAAGTTAAATCAAATTGATCCAATCAAATCAACTACCCTAAAAAACCAGCTAATATTCCTAACATCTATCCAACCAACCAATTGAACCAATTTGTAGCCAAGAAGAACAAATTTGGAATATGAAAATAAAATTCTAGAATTATTTACCAAGATACTGGTATGCTTTGACAGCTAGGAAGCAGCAGCCAAGATGTTTACTCTGAAGCTTCCTACTTGTAATAAGATGCTCTGCCCTAAAATATAATAAAACATCGTTGAATCGGATTCATACTTCAGTGTGAATTCAAAAGTAGAGGAGCTGTCTAGTTTGCTGACTGTAGTAAAAAGTTGAAAAATAAAAGTTTAAAGAAAACGAGAAAGTAGTAAAACAATAAGTGTAGAAGAACGATAGAAATAAAATGAAAAATAAGGGTTTGGTCGGAAAATTTATTTAAAAACAAGAGAGTAAATAAAATTTCTTGGAGAAACAAAAGAGGAAAAGAACAACTTTAATTTTTTAAGAAGACCTGTGATAATGTTTGGATAGAATTAGTGTTCGTCCAAGCAGATAAATATCATCCATTTCTGTTGACAGGGTCACTAAATATAACAAGATTATTTTTCTCATTCCTTGTGTTATCAATAAAAATCATTGATTAGGATCCATTCCAGTTTGATAAAGTTCCGAATCCTGGATCCGATTCAGTTTAAAAATTAATCAAAGTTTTTTAATTCTTTTACAAACCATAATTTTTCGAAAGTTTCTTTTATTTCTTTCAAAAATTGTTAAGCTAAAACTGTTAAATCATACAGACATTAGGATTCAGGAACTTTTTTTTTGGGGGGGGGGGGATAAACTTTTAACTTTTAAGGTTACTCAAAATTTAAAATGACTAATTGAAAATATTTTGAATGCTATTTGGTCATTTAGATCAAGAATTGCGGGGAATTTAAATCCTTCGGGGAGATAAAATCCTAGACATTGATACGAACGTTAAAAAAGTTCTCACCTAGTTTATCTGCCCAAAATAAAGCAGAAGCATACTGTTCTCTCTCAAGAAAGCTGTCAACAAGTCCTCGGAAAAAAATTACCTTCGACCCTTTCTCAGGTAGCTTCAACTAAACGGGGAAATTATGATTTCTTCGTCATTTCCCATTTGAACTTTGTTTTAAAGACTGGTTGTGGGTTTTTAGCTTCTTTGTAATAAAAGCTTGAAGGAAATTGACTATAAAAATTTGTCAGCTAAAATCTAAATTCTTTTAAATGATTTATCATCATTATTTTTTTTAACAAGTAGCGCCAACTAGCACTAAAGTTGATCGTAAACCAGAAACATACCTCCTCCTGCAACTCTGTTTCCGTCATTTTCAACCTTTATCTCTCTGAAATTAAAAGATTTCATTTCATTGATAAATCACGAGTATTTGCATCAAATAGATTTCTTGTACATAGACATTATTTCAATTTAAGGCAATTAGAGCACACTATTATAAATTTTTCGATTTTCTAACAATTTTTTAATAAAATATAATAAAACTTTTGCATTCCATTTGTATTGACTTAGTTTTGAGGATTTCGGAACTGTTTCTGAAGCTCGACTTTTTCTTACAGCCACGGCATCGCTGTGAACTATCCAACCTGCCACTGAAACAGGATTTTCAATTAAAATAGAATTTTTAAAATTCCAACTTTGATTACTTATTGCATCTGATGAATCTTACAAAAGGGGTGTTCACGAAAGACTAATTTAATTCTTATAATGGCATATATGAAATAGGAATAATTTTGTTTTCAAAATGCCGCAAATCACTTCTCTAGCGGTGCTTCCTATCTTGTCGCATAGACCAAGCATCATCGGAATCCGTTAAAACAGTTTAAAACAAATAATTTGAAAAAATAAGTAAAATAATTAAAATGGTAAAATCGAGTTTCTTATTTAGATTTAGTTCATCCAATCCTAACTTTTTTCTTGAACAATCCCTTTAAAATACGTAAAAATGCTAACCTTCATTGGTGCTTCTCCTCCTCTCTCTTGTGCAATTCTGAAATAAGTAAATCTAAAATATTTTCAATATTGATTAAATACTTATGGGTATAGGGAAACAACGATACAAATCTTTTTTAATAATTAAAAATTAGGAAAAGTGTTAAAAAATATTTATTTCCTGGTTTGAATAAAAGTTGATTTCACCTTGAATATTTTTCCATCTCCTTCTGTTTACTCTCCAATCTACTAGGTTCCTTCAACCCTCTTGTCTAAACAATATAATTATTATCTCCAATCTACTAGGTTCCTTCAATACCCTTGTCTAAACAATATAATATTCTCTTCAATCTACTAGGTTCCTTCAATCCCCTTGTCTAAACAATATAATATTCTCTCCAACCTACTAGGTTCCTTCAACCCCCTTGTCTAAACAATATAATATTATCTTCAACCTACTAGGTTCCTTCAATCCCCTTTTTTAAACAATTTAATATTCTCTCCAAACTACTAGGTTCCTTCAATCCCCTTGTCTGAACAATATAATATTATCTCCAACCTACTAGGTTCCTTCAATCCCCTAGTCTAAACAATATAATATTCACTCCAACCTACTAGGTTCCTTCAATCCCCTTGTTTAAACAATATAATATTATCTCCAAACTACTAGGTTCCTTCAACCCCCTTGTCTAAACAATATAATATTATCTCCTATCTACTATGTTCCTTCAACCCCCTTGTCTAAACAATATAATATTCTCTCCAATCTACTAGGTTCCTTCAATCCCTTGTCTAAACAATATAATATTCTCTCCAATCTACTATGTTCCTTCAACCCCCTTGTCTAAACAATATAATATTATCTCCTATCTACTAGGACCCTTCAATCCCCTTGTCTAAACAATATAATATTATCTCCAACCTACTAGGTTCCTTCAATCCCCTTGTCTAAACAATATAATATTCTCTCCAATCTACTAGGTTCCTTCAATCCCCTTGTCTAAACAATATAATATTCTCTCCAAACTACTAGGTTCCTTCAAATCAAATCAAATCACAAAGGGCGGGGATGACAATGGACTCCAGTAGTGGATTGGAGGTTCAAGTCCTTTCCGTGTCCTGGTTTTTCAGTCTGGACTTCTTCCTATTTTTAAGAAAAGGTCTCATCAACAGTTTACTGTAAAGCGCGAAGTTCCTTGTCACACGACCAAATTTGAGCCATGCCACACTTTTGGACCTCCTCCATGCAAAATTTAGCCAGTAATCGAGCACAAATTGCATGGCTGAGGTCTCCCCAGCGAGTGTTTAGATTCAAATGTATATTTAAAAGAGATAAAACTAAGCAGCGTATATTTAAAACTTGTTTGAGTAATAAATTTACAGTTAATTTATGTCAATTGTCTAAACAATATAATATTATCTCCTATCTACTATATTCTTTCAACCCCCTTGTCTAAATAATATAATATATCTTTAAATTTCAGAAGACATTTTTTAAGGGGTTATTAAATCAAATTATTAACAATTTTAATATCAAAGTTCTTGAAAAAAAAATTAAGGCGGAGGGGTAAAATGCAAGTAATTACAATTTTTAATTTATTATATCAAGAGCTTTGAAAAAAATGTCTATTTCTCTGTGTTGACTTACTTCCTGCTGCTGCAATCTCCTCTCCGCAGCTTCAACCTGAAGTCGTCTTCGATCATCCTGAAAAACGTTTTCCTTATTAATTTTTATTTGATTTGATTTCATATGATATACTCTATGTACACTACGAATAGAGAAATATATTTTGGAATAAATACATGGTTATAGATAGATGACGGATAGAGATGGGATCGTTATTGATATTTCCATTCAGACAAATTGTTCCTAGTATTCTTACGTCGTAGTACTTAAAAATGTGCGATTTTTAAATTTTAAACCTCTCCTGTCGTAAACAAAAATCGTGAAAAATTCATTGGTTAAAACTTTGTCTATACCAAGAACGACTCCCACTTCTAGCGAGAATATCTACTTTATAATATTTGTTAGTGACTAATGCAAAAAAAGCTTAAATAATTGAGCAGAGCGAAGTTCTGAGGCATTTGTAGCATATTACAGGTTTAGAATAATACATCACTTGAGCTCTTTGAGCATGTTTAAACTGTAAAACCAGTTTGGAAATCTAGAGAATTGATTTTAAGAGTTAAAGGTCAAGTGATCTTTACATTAAGTACTGTTTAATCGTTTCAATCACATTGTATCACAATAGGTAAGAGGCATGTAAATAGAACTTTAGAGGTATTTCTAATAAATTTTTAATGTTTAAAGCTAAACCAATAAAATATATTTTCTTTAGAAGAACCGACATATCAAAAAACCTCTTGAAAGCTTTTTCTATCTTTAAGACTGGCTATCATCGTATTTCGTGGTATTGACGAATTTCATCTTTTATTTCTCGTTTTCGTATTGTTTAATCATCATCATCATCCTCAACGGCAAATATTTGTGTGTGTTCAAGGAACTGTACCATACGGATTGCAATCTGTGCTCCAAGGTACATACCAGATCCAGCCTGAACAAGTCATTTGTACAATCTACGTTTAGAATTCTACAATGGTATAAAACATAATTTAGTACCAGGGACATTTATTTTTGTTTGAAAAAAACATTTTTGAAGACAAATGTTAACTCATAACAGAAAAAACCATTTAGAATAATTCCTTATTTCTTAGAATTGTCTGGAAAATATAGAAGTTGAAAGACCTACCACTAAAAGAACTTTTAGACATCCAAAACCCGACACACGTCTTAATGGTTTACTTGGGATAATTTCTTCACTATACCCAAAGATGACAGCACGCGAAAACCTATAAAAACATTAAGTTTAATCAAGAAAGAAAAATGCAATTCTTCAATAAAAAATCTTTCCTTGTGTGAACGTTTTGTAGGTTTGAAAATTTAAGTATTTGTCTGAAATTCATTTTTTCTGAAAATCAAAAAATACGATTTAAAAATGTTAACAAAGTTATTTTCAAGAATTATGTTGGAACGACACCTAGTGATCATAAATTGATTTTGACATTTCTGCCAATGTCTGGATGAATTGTATCCCTTAAGAAGTCAATTACAGCGGAGGTTGATGCTAGGGAGTTAAACAGTCTTCGATCTCCTCTAAAATAGATAGTTTTTAATCCGGCAGCGAAACAGGTTTTCAGGGACTATACACCTAGTTTTTTATGACCATACACGCAAAGATGGTAATGACCGATTTACAATGGTATCCTTAAAAACTTTGTCAATGTTTCTCTTTCTTTAGGCAGTTTATTTTCAATTGTGGTTTCTCAGCGGAAGTGAATTGCGCATTTCTTGCTAATAAATGAAACTCACAGAAAAAACTTTTCGAGTGATAAACACGACAGTTTGATCAGATAAAGATTTCAAGGGTACTGTTGTAAATCAGACATTTTCATCTTTACATAGAGGGTCAAATAAAACACGCTTGCATTCACTTTAAAGATTGACTTAAAACTAAATTAACTTACAAACAAATCCGATGAAAATCCGTTTTTGAGAAAATGGAGTTTTCAAAATCCTAAACCAATTAACTTAACGAGACCACCTTGATTGGGACATCAAGGAAGTAAATGAAGAAGGAGCAACCCATATTAATTTTGATTTTACGAGGGTTCTACGTTTAGCTCTGAAGATTAACATTATGGGGTTGACGGCCTTAATCAGAATTGATATTGTAAATAATGTGCACAAATATTTAGTACCTGGGTAGAAGTTTGTCCAGCATATATATAAGATGATGATGGAAGGTGGTAAACGGGGTTCCACGCTCTAAAGATATTCTCACCCAATCAGATACACACTAAAATAAATAGTAAATTTATCTATTTCAGATGATTACAGCTTACACCCCCCTTACTCTCAAATCCAGCTCATACCGGATTTCCAGTTCCGGTTATCTTTTATTACTTCATAATAAACATCAAACTAACCATCATGGTTATCATGTCAAGCCTCATTATTATCCTTGACTACATTTTACATCATCATCAGTATACCTGTATTGAAGTTCATGTATATCCATTGATCCAGCGTACATTGTTGGATTCTCCAGTATACCTGTAATGGAGTTGATGTATATCCAGCGTACATTGCTGGATTCTCCAGCATACCTCGGGCCGACATAACTCCTGAAGTTTAAAACTCGTTATAACAAAGAAGTTAAAAGTGAATATTTAAAATCCAGCCTCTTTTAACCTGTACAGCGTGTTGTCACTAGTCAGAAGTCGGATAATTTTGCAATAAAAAAGAGAAATAATTCTATTTTACTTTTTCTTTATTATGATGAAAAATAAAAACACTGGAAAGCCCTAGGAGCTTTGAATATGTAAATTCACTTGGCAAAATTTAAGTTTTATTTAAAATAATTTAAAAATGATAAATAAAAAATAGTAATGAATAATGAATATTACTAAAAATATGTCAAAAGTAGTTGAACATTTTTCCGATTTACTTTCCCTTTCTTCTAAAAACACCCCCCCCCCCACCCTACTTGATAAACAATCAAAGCTATATTTATGCTTTTTGCAAAATTGTTTGGCATGTCTTCCCGCAGCCCCCAAGAAGAAGTATGAAGAATAGTTCTACCTTTACATCCTGTTATTTCATGAACTCTGTTCACATCATCTTAAACCCATATTTCAACTTATTGATATAATTTTTAATAAATCTTCATCGATAATTCTTTTGATATAATTGATTCATATTTTCAGTTTTGAAATAAATAATTTCCTAATGTTTTAATATCACCGTTGGCTACTACTGGTATCGATAAACTTTTAGATATTGTAGAGATTGCCTGAAAAAAGTCAATTCAATTCAATATTTAACTCAATTCAATATTCCATTCAATTCAATATTTAACTCAATTCAATATTCCATTCAATTCAATATTTAACTCAATTCAATATTCCATTCAATTCAATATTTAACTCAATTCAATATTCAATTCAATATTCAATTCAATATTCAATATTAAATATTGAATATTCAATATTCAATATTCAATATTGAATATTCAATATTCAATATTGAATATTGAATATTGAATATTCAATATTGAATATTCAATATTCAATATTCAATATTCAATATTCAATATTCAATATTCAATATTCCATATTCAATATTCAATATTCAATATTCAATTCAATTGAAATGAAATCTATTCAAATCAAATCACTAGGGATTGATGCTTCCGACGAAGTTTTTTCTTTTTTCAGAAAAAAGTTGATGGGGAATTTTTGTGAAACGTTAAAGGCATTTTTTTTTTAATTAAAAAACTACATAAAAAGGTTTCTTTTTAAAGACTAGGTGAAGGGCCCCGGCGTTGCCCGTGAAAAAAAATTTTAAAACCAAATTTTGAAAAAAAAAATAACATCCCCCGGCCACCCATGAGTGTCCACAAAAAATTTCAACCCAATCAGTCCAGCCGTTTGGCCAGCTATAGACAACATATTTATATATACGAATGTCTTTTTTAATTATGTAGCTTACCTCCAAATTAACTGGTTCTCCTTTCTGAGTTCTAGTTCTCCCATGTACAGTTATGTAGCTTGCTCCTGCGGCCTGAACAGTAAAACTATAGTTCTATGTACAACTGTACAATGTACAGTAACGTAGCTTGCTCCTGCGACCTGAACAGTACAAACTAAGTTCTATGTACAACTGTACAATGTACAGTTATGTAGCTTGCTCCTGCGGCTTTAACAGTACAATCTATAGTTCTATGTATAATTGTACACTTTAGTGTACAGACAAGGAGAATTGAATACAAGGATGGGGCAAAAGGGTTTCCGTACACTTTGCTGTGAGGTTTTTGGACTGCTGGAGAACTAGTTTTACAACTATATAGCTTGCTCCTACAGCCTGAACAGTACAAACTATACTACTATGTTGTAAATTCTGAACTATTTAGGGAAGACGACTCGACCACAGGAGAAGTTCATAGTTGGAGAAATTCGAGAAGGACGCATGATGAAACATGGGGGACGCACAATCCTCATAATTATAATTTACCACGTCCATGTCTCTTAAAATCTTTTCCTCCAATTAAACACAATTTTATTTAATCAAAGTAAAAACCTATATACTCTTTTAAAAAAAAATATATTTCCAAGTATTGTTTGGAAACATTTTAAACAGTTTTAAAAACTAAAACTTATATTAATTTCTATGCCTGGAAATTAAAATGATAAAACCTTTTATATTTAATATCTGAATGTTTCAGATATAATGTACGGCGCGTACATAAAACTCCCATGGATTGTGGACGGGATGTTTCAACCCTCCACATCCTTCTACTGATAAATATTCATAGGTACATTTTTTATGCATGTAAAATTGTAAAGAAGTCTGCATTCAAGAAAAACATAAAATTGATTAAAACAAAATTATCAATTCTTTATCTAGATCTGAAGTTATAGCAATTACGACGGATCCTTGTACCTCTACTTTACGTCCTTGCGGCCTCTTGTAGCCTTTTAGGTAAATAAACAAATTACCTAAAAAGCCTACTTAAGATGAGCATAAATGAATAATGCATCTTTTATAGAGGCGGAAGGACCGTGTAGTGTGTACAGCAGCTGGACTAGTTCTCAGCTTTAAATATATAGGTACAAATATATATTTGTTTATGCATTCTTCTAAAAACTTAATCACACCTTTCAGCTCTAGTAAAAAGACCCTAAAACATTCTTTTTTCTAGACCCTGAAGTGCACAGAAGATTTCTCTGCAGCCCTTTTTTAGCATAGTCGTTCCATACTATGCTTAACGGATCGTGCTTATCCTGAATCCAACTCAGGTATATTCCTCACAAAAAACTCTTGAACTATAATGTGAAATATATAAAACCTGAACACGAAAAACATCTAAATCGTTTTTCGTGACAAAAGCTAATCTGGATTTAAAACTTTAGATCGCTGGGTGTGAGCGATCATGATCTCTTTAGGTTGTTGCACCTCAAAATGATCCTATAGGTGATTAATATTTATTTTTCTAAAGATTTTAATTAGATATAAATATTCAAAAATGTATTATCAATTGATTGAAAATTTAACGTCATCATGTTTTAGACGTCGATTATCAAACAAGCATGTAAACCTGTGAATTTAGACCGTCTCTCTTGCAAATGGATAATGTCCGTAATGTGAGTATTTTTTATTTATAATTCTTAAAAAGCAGCGCCTTACAAATAGCTTATTTTACTGAATATCAACTATTGTTCTTATTATTATATTATTTAAATGTGATTAATATTTCAGTTATCACCTGCTTATGGAGGATAAATAAATACTTAAACCTGGATTTATCTTCTATCCTGAGTAATAAAGAGGAACAATTATTCCACGGTAAAATAAATCTTTAGCACGTCCCTGAGACACGTGCGACAAATAAAGTGAGAGACGAGAGTCAATTAAATAAACATAAACAAACTAAAGGTGTAAACCTACAAGTCTCACATATGTACAACTGTAAAATGTACAGTTATGTAGCTTGCTCCTGCGGCCTGAACAGTACAAATTATAGTTCTTTTTACAACTGTACAATGTACAGTTATGTAGCTTGCTCCTGCGGCCTGAAAAGTACAAACTATAGTTCTTTGTACAACTGTACAATGTACAGGTACGTAGCTTGCTCCTGTGGCCTGAACAGTACACACTATAGTTCTTGTATACTTGTACACTTTTTGTGTACATGTAGCTTGCTCCTGCGTCCTAAACAGTACTAACTATAGTTTTTGTACAATTGTACTCGTACAATGTAAAGTTATGTAGCTTACTCCTGCGGCCTAAATAGTACAAACTACAGTTAATGTACAGTTGTACAATGTACATTTATGAAGCTTGCTCCTGCGACCTGAACAGTTAAACTAAGTAAATTTATGTAGCTTTATCTAGTGGCCTGAACAGTACAAACTATAGCTTATGTACAGTTGTACGGTTATGTGCCTTGATCCTGTGTTCTGAACAGTACAAACTATAGTTATGTAAACTTGTATACAGTACAAACCTAGCAGCAGTACAAACTATAGTTTTATTTACGCATGTCCGTACAGTTATGTAGCTTGCTTCTGCGGCCTGATCACTGGGCAGTACGTACTTAAATATTTAAATACCTATACGTATCAGCACTGAGCAGTATTCTAATCGCAAAAAGGTTATTTGATTTATTAAAAGACATTGTTTAAAGTTGGCAAGTATAATAAAATGTACAATGTTGTGATGAATTGGGTAAAAAAAAACCTAGGGGGGATAAACTGATTTCCAACCTGTATTTGTCTGCAGAGGTCAACAGTCTGAGAAATATCTTCATGTATTCGTATTTTCACAGATACAGAGAAATTAGGATTAGAAACTTTCATTCTGAAAAAGTTTTTATTTTGTATATCATGGGTGATATTGTTGCCATGTCGCTTATCTCAGAACCCGTAAACCCGGATTCAAGCATGGATTATCAGGAAATACGATGAGATTTTTTCATTGATTTACGATAAAGACAAAACTGGATCGATCGGTACCATTTCTAAGTTGATAAATTATTTATTTAAAATTAAGTTTAAAAACTACCTTGTCTGTTTGACTACATCAGCAACAAACTCAGGATTATTGATTAAGCAAGCACCAATACCTTCCTTAAAAATTTAATAAAAACAACATTTTATTTTTAGAGTCGGTTTCCGGAGGATTATATTATTTTTACCTTGATTGCCCATTTCTGGGGACATCCACAGTTTAAATCCACGCCGTTGCAATATTTTTCAACCATTCGCGCACTCTCTATTAAAAACTTTTTTTTTAAAACTTAATGTTCAAACTTTTAAATAAATTCAAATTGTTTATCATTACCTGAGAAGTGGATTGATTGATTGGCGGCAAACTGAACTATTAATGGTCTATCGTCCTCACCTAAAAAAACAGTTTGTAGAAAAGTATCTTAAACAAAATATCAAATTCAATTTTTGCTCTATCAAATTCAATGTTTAATGTTCATATTGCTTACTTGTTATAAATTCGTTGTCACGGGCTTTCTGAAATAAAAGCATATCAATGTTACATTTTAGAGCTAAAAAAATCAATTAATAAAATCTCCATTCCAGGAGACTTAAAAGGAGCAGTGAAACTGTCCCGGCAATAAATTCTGTGATTATTTTATCTTCAAAATATTAAGTTCTTGAAATTCCCCCTTCCTTAAATCTGAAAATTTTCAAATGGTATATTATGTATAAATTATGAGCAGGATTAATAGCCTGAGGTGAACAATCATTTATAAAAATCTTAAATGCACAAAGTTAAACCTTAGTGATTTTTAAGGGATACTCTGTCCTCTACTGCCAATTACAGGAGTGGATCAAATCTATAGGAGTATAGCTAACAGGAACAGGAATATTTAAAAATCACAAACCTACAGGAGAAAGAGTACTTTCTTTTTCATAAACAAAGCTACAGGAGCAGAAGTACTTTCTACAAACCTAGCTACAGGAGTAACTAATATTCTCTACAATTCAACTACAGAAGCAGTTCTACAACCTACAACTACAACTACAGGAGTAGTTCTACAACCTACAACTACAACTACAGGAGTAGTTCTACAACCTACAACTACAGCTACAGGAGTAGTTCTACAACCTACAACTACAGCTACAGGAGTAGTTCTGTTCTACAACCTACAACTAGTTCTACAACCTACAACTACAGCTACAGGAGTAGTTCTGTTCTACAACCTACAACTACAGCTACAGGAGTAGTTCTACAACCTACAACTACAGTTAAACTAATGGATCAAGACGACCTGGAAAATGTGAGAAATATTTAAAAACACCTTTTATAATTGTAAAAACTCATAAATCTATACCTGAACAAATTCTGATTTTAATCTAATATAAACATTTTATACAGGAATTCTATAGATGAGATATTTAAAGGAAAGTATATGAATATTGTAATGTCAAGGATCTAATGCATTTATATTTTAGATTTTTTGACCTTGTTCTGTAATAATATAATTTCAGACTAGTGTCATGCATTTTCATGATCATAAAATGATCCGGTCTTAAAGCAAACATTATCAAGATTTGATCTCAACTACCCATCAGAGGTGAGAGTCAAACAATAAATATCTAATGAACATTTACAAATTAAATTAGTTGATGGCATTTTTTAATATTGACAAAGTTCTTAAACCTGTGAATTGTAGAAGGAGTCTGCCATGATCATTGGAGAGTACATTAGATCACATCCATAGTCCTTCACAAGCAATCTACACAGGAAACAGAATAGAATCAAGATCAGAAAAAGAATAAAGATAATTTAAACCAATTCATAAAACTCCTATTGGATAAATAATATAATAATTTCAAGGAACAAACAAGGGAATACCCGAGTTAAAGCGGTATCCTTTCAACCTTCAAATTATCATCGAGGGTAGAGAACTCCGTATTTAAATATCTGAATGGTGTTCAAACTGCCTTAAAATTGGAGTGTACGCTAGCGTACAATGTGAACTCATTTTACCGACATTACATATATTCCAAATATTTTAATGTCCGAGGCGGTTGAAAAATGTAAAAATTATTAACTACTGGAAAGTTAACATCAATATTGCTTAAATATGAAACCGCTTGCAAACAATTACAAGCGTTTCACTAGATAAATGAAGATAGGACGTCTCTGATCAGTCAAAGTTGAACGTTTAAAGGGTATTGCTCTGAAACGGACAAACCATTCTACAAATGGAAGGTTCCTTAAAATTACACCAAGCCCTTTTAAGAACAGATTTTCCATGTGAAAAAGAATATCAGATAAGGTGAATAAAACCCATTGAAATTCTCAAATAGATATAATATTATGAATATCAATAAAATAGGAGACATTTGTCGTTTATAATTTTCTTGTTTAGATTTTTTACTTTATGTCTTGTTCTTGCAATTAAATTTTTTTCCAAATATTCTGATTTTTTTCAGTTTGATAAATGATAATCTTAGAACTTTAACAAGTTTGAGCAAAGTTAAGTATTCAGTATGTTAAAAAAAAATATCTTACCTAAATGGAAGTTTAGAATATCTAACCATCGGTGCGCAGATCTTGACGCAATTAACATTTTCAAACAAATCCATAATTTTACACCAAAAAATGCCTCACAACTTCGCTACAAATCTTGGTAAAACTTGCGCGAAATATTTATAAATTTAACTCACAGGATCCGGTCCAGGCTCCTCGGTTCCACAACAGTTCCCCATATTAATCTATCTATCTTTCAAGATCTGAAAATATTAAACAGAATTTATTTTGATATGGAAGACGCGGTAAACTGGCGAGCTGAGTAAAGTCAGTTCTACAAGCTGATAAAAAAGGGGAAAAATATTAGTAAAGAAAATGCTTTAGCTTGGTAACACATTTGGTAAACTTTCTCGAACCAGGATAAAAGAACAATTTTTAAAATTCTAATACTTTGCGATGAAAAAAAGTTCATAATTTAATTTTCTTAAGAAATCAATCTAAAAATATCTTTGATTCTTCTTATTAGTTAATGGGAGGGGGTAGACTAGAAGCACAATAAGAAAATTTACAATTTTTGATAGATAGAAGTTGGATGATCAAGTTCTAAAACATTTTTGGTTTGACGGAATGGGTAAGAGAGAGATCCTTTAATGACTTGAGTGTATGCTGAACGTTGGAACACTGTCCTCTGTAGCACATTTTATTAATTTAAATTTGTTAAAACTAGGCTTCTTCTAGCAACAATTTAAGCGTTTTAAATTTGGTTCGTCAAGCGGCCATTTTTTCTTCGTAATTGTAAAACTCAAAATGTTAAGTATTTTTCAGTTAACATTGACAGATTTCTCATATTTTTCACTTTTAATCGTCCATAATAACCTTTCCTGGGGTCATCTGAGTTGCCAACAAAAATTGAGCACGATCGGTTCAACCACTTTAACATTTTTTAATAAAGACAAACAAGCCAAATTTAAATTTTAAATTAAATGTTTCCTGAGATAATATTTAGATTCTTCATTAGCTGTGAAAGATTCTGCTGCGGAAACACTGAAGTTTATTCACGGATTAAAATTATTTTTAATTAATTATTTGTTATCCAGAAGATTTACATTATAAATTTGAATTTTACACATTTGAAATGACAAAAAAATAAGAAATATATTTATTTATCTTAAGGCAGTATTTGAAGGGGGATCCTTCATGCAAAGATACCAAATGCCGATTCACAATGGTACCCTTGAAACATTTAACTTGTCCATAATGTGGAAGATATTGTCATTTTTCAGGTTTTCCTACATTCCGAAAAGAAACCACAATTGTAGTTTTAATTTAGATGTTCAATTCTAACATTAGCAAAAACTTTTTCCGTCAGAGTGATAACCAAATGGAACAGTTTGTCAGACTATGTCAAAACTTAAATTTAGTCTAAAACCTTAAACATTTTCAAAAACAGTTACGATAAACATGTGAAAAACGTCGAGCATATATAGTGAAGAAAAAAATATCCAGTTTAAGAATAGCTTTATATTGCCAAAATTGGAATCTAAGCGAAACCAGAGCAATATGACAATATAAAAATAATCCGCTTTTAAAACCCAAACATATTGGTCTAATTCTAAGTTGAACCGACAAACCTATTAATGGTACGTTGTGAATCGGACATCTTAAAATGGAGGATTTAAGAACCTTAAAAAAAGTACGTTAAAAATGCCTTTCATGTTGTTTTTATCTCCATGTGTTTCGACAAATAATAACAGCTTCAGATCTTTGTTTGTTACCTAATTTCAATTATATAAAGGGGAAGATCTATTCCTTGTTCTATCAATATCTGAGCTTGTATATCACACCAACAATCTGATTCACATCTATAATATAAGTATATGTAGGCATCCAGTTTTGGGACACCTGGGACTGGATTTAATGAATAACGAGAAGTAGTTTAACAACTAAACCACTCTTCTAATGCAGCGGTTCTAGTTGAAAAGAAGCGGTTGAAAGACTGGGTTTTTGGGATCCCAGCCCATATCCAGAGTAAAAGTAGATAATAAAAACTATAACCAACATACTATAAACATGACAATTCCCAATTTTAAACTTTTTTGTCAAATCAAATTATATTTTTGAAAATTTATCAAATCAAATAAAATGGATTCCTGCAAAAGCTTAATTGACTAGTACCAATGTACTTATTTGACCAAATCTTAGTCCTTAGTTCTTTTTATATTAAATATCTTGACCGTTTTCAAGACAATGTTAGGTTTCCCATTTTCGAACATATCCTGAATTTGAAACATTGTCGCGTTTTCGAGACAAAATCCACTTTCCCATTTTTGAGTATAATCCACAATTCAAAACAAAACTTACTTTCATAACTTACAAAATAAATCACCGAAAACAAAAATTATTTTATGAAGACTAAATTAACTTCTGAATTATTTCTAGAATCCAAGTTTCCACATTTTATCTGTTAAATTAGAGAATATGGATGATTTATTTTCACGCATTTTAGACAAACAATTTCCCGCATTTCTCGTTAAATCTATATTTTAAGAACAAATGATATTAATATTTTTATTTCTAAATGCTGTAAGGATTTTTAATTATAAAAGCACATTTTGTTTTTATTTTTTATTTTGTTTATATTTTACCTTATCAAAAAATCTTGTTTTGTTACGAAAGTGCGTAAACACTTGAAAATTGACATTGATATGAATTCCGGTAATTGTCTCAAAACCAGGATATGTTCCGAAAACGCGACATGAGCTGAAATCCAGTAATTGTTTCAAAATAGGGATATGTTTGAAATGAGATTAAGAATCATCGATAACTAATTATCACATCATATTATTAGTTTTAAATTGACATTTATTGTTTAAATATATAGTTTTAGCCATTTTTTATAAATATATGGTGTAATTTTGTTCTACTCGACTTGGATTCAAAGATATATACTCTTGAAAAGATAAATTTGCAGATTTGGCCCATTTCTAACACTCAGGGTTAGAAATGGGCCAAGTGTTAGTTTTGGAACTAATATCCTCTGAAATACGTAACCAATCTGAAACCGACGATATTCCAGAGAAGCCTAAGTAACTTGGGTTTGCTCCTATTATTATTTGAATTTGATAATTTTTCATTTATAAAAGATATATTTGACAATATAATTATATCGTTCGTATCACGTGACCAAAACTCCCACCAATGGCAGTGTAGTATTATGGTCACGTGTCTCCGTCTGTATTAAAATTTCTGAATTCAGTTTCAAAGAGAACATTTGACAGCATTGCCTGTAAAAGTAAAATGGATACAATATTTGGATAGACCAATTGACCATAGACAAGTGGATTTGAAATAATTTGAAATGGTCAAAACCGTTCAATTTTAATCTGTTCAATCTCCTGGTCCTGATTCTTACTCTGGGCAATATCCAGGTCATGGTTCTTACTCTGTTCAATCTCCAGGTCCTGATTCTTACTCTGAGCAATATCCTGGTCCTTAATCTGTTCAATCTCCTGGTCCTGATTCTTACTCTGGGCAATATCCAGGTCATGGTTCTTAATCTGTTCAATCTCCTGGTCCTGATTCTTACTCTGAGCAATATCCTGGTCATGGTTCTTACTCTGTTCAATCTCCTGGTCCTGGTTCTTACTCTGAGCAATATCCTGATCATGGTTCTTACTCTGTTCAATCTCCTGGTCCTGGTTCTCATTCTGTTCATTTTCCTGGTTCCCGTTCTTAATCTGTTCAATCTCTTGGTCCTGATTCTTACTCTGGGCAATATCCTGGTCATGGTTCTTAATCTGTTCAATCTCCTGGTCCTGATTCTTACTCTGGGCAATATCCTGGTCATGGTTCTTACTCTGGGCAATCTCCTGGTCCTGATTCTTACTCTGGGCAATATCCTGATCATGGTTCTTACTCTGTTCAATCTCCTGGTCCTGATTCTTACTCTGTTCACTCTCCTGGTCCTGGTTCTCATTCTGTTCATTTTCCTGGTTCCCGTTCTTACTCTGGTTGTGTTCCTGATCAGGGTTTTCACAAATGACAGGTTTAAACTTCACAGAATACATATCCTAAAAAAATGATCCATAAGAATTAATTTTTGTTAATATTCTACGAGTTTAAATTTTAATATTTGAATGAATAGATCAAAATATTGGCTTACCGTGGAAACTGGAGGACTATATCTGTTGAACATATCAGTAATCTTCATTCTAAAATAAAATCTTACAATTTTTATTCAATGTGTAGGGACCTGGGCCATTAGCTTTTTGATGCTTCAAAGGGAGAGGGGATTTAAACACTGAATAATTAAATCTGAATATATTTTTAATCAAACTAGATTCCCCTAGATCTTACAACTTAAAAGTTTAACTTTAAGGGGTTACGGAACACACTAGATAAATTATAGATAGATTATAGTTCCAGTTCTGCATCTGTGACGTTAAAAATAATCAAGAACATACAATGAATCAAATCAAATCAAATCAAATCAAATCAAATCAAACCAAACCAAACCAAACCAAACCAAACCAAACCAAACCAAACCAAACCAAACCAAACCAAATCAAATCAAATCAAATCAAATCAAATCAAATCAAATCAAATCAAATCAAATCAAATCAAATCAAATCAAATCAAATCAAATCAAATCAAATCAAATCAAATTTTAGGAATTGCTTGAGGCTCCACCAAACAGCCTGGATGTTCACGGCCCGAATAATCAAAATTAAGTCTCCCAAACCAATTAAATATTCATACTTACAATTAAAATTCCGATTACATAATACATTAGCTAATCCTAAATTAGCAATCTATCTTTTTCGATAAAGAATCCTTCCAAGAGAACAATTTATTCTTAAACTAGTAACCTAATATGAAGTTTTTGAGAATATGAGAGCTGAATTCCCTTAACTATTCCATTATCATTAATCCCTGCATACAGAGTTCCACCTAAATATAATATAATAATAATATAATAAAGTGTAAAAACAAAAATGAACATGATGACAATATAAAAAAGTTTTGTTTTCTGTAATCGGACTGAAGGATGGAGTGTAATTTTTAGAAAATTATATCAGTTTTAGTTATAGTAATTAATATACATTAGCAATAAACAATCATTTCGTATCAATATATTTTATCAGAATTAGACCAAGTCACAAAATACCTTTAATCGACTTTGTTTTGACCAATAATGATTTATAACGTACAGCAAAAAAATGGTATACAAAATAGATTAAGATTTTTATAATTGTTTCACTCCGTGAACAACAAAGTTTAAATTGGAATAGATAAAACGGTATTTCTAGTAACCTATATATTTTCAATTGAGGTTTTGCTTAAACAATTCTACTTTGCTGTATTCAAATCCTATATATGTTCATGCAAGGGGGGCTTACTTCTTACTTCACACCGGTAATGTTTATAAAAAATAAATAGTTTTACAATAAAGATGTTAAGTTTTTATACATTTAAGATAAATTTTTACATTATATTATTTGTAAATTGATTTGTACTTAGGTTTAATTTTGAATCTTCTCAATTTATCAATATATTCCGATAACCACTGTATCGTATAATAGATTGTTAATTGGATCTAATCAATTCCTTAATTAATCTAGCCTCCTTTTACCTTCGGTATTAATAAATCCGTTTAAAGTAGGCGAGAATGGTTTAAGAAATCTCTGTTGATCTATCCGAACATATTCAGAAGTAACAAACCTAAAAATAATATTCATCGAAGAAAACGTAGTTTTAACACAGAGATAAAAATGGTTTAGAGTATTACATATTTTGGTCCTAGAACCTGAACAAATTGGAAAACGGATGTTTTTTATTATTCTGCATTTTTACATTTGATTGGGAATGTTTATTACATTTTGCAGAAATACCAAAATAAATACAATTTAGTGAACCACTAGAGAATGCATGGGGTGTGTAAAGGGGGGGGGGGTGTCTAAGGAGGGCAAATTTGACCGCTGCTCAGCTAGCCCACAATCCCAGGTCAGGCCGGCAGAACTTGACCGCTCCTTGCTAGCCCGCAATCACAGGGCAGCCCTGCAGATCTTGACCGCTGAAAATGCTATGATAACCGTCCGCTAACCCACGCGAAATCTGACCGTCAACCCGATAATAAGCCTTAACTGTGAACATATAATTAGTGTGTTACACACAACCAACTTAATAAGACCTTAATTATGTCTGTAAAATTCTTCCAAGAAGAATCAGACTGCATCCAAGATGTAACCAAAGAATTGGATGTTCTTGATATTTCAAGAAAGGAGTTTGAGGACGAGGATTCTGAGCTTGAATGTCCTATTTGCTACACTCAATGTATGCCACCAAGGTAAAAATTTAAATATTTCTAAATGCGTTAAAAAAGATTTAAAGATGGAACTCGTTAACCGCGAGATTACTTAAACTTCATTTAAAAATTAATATTAAATCATGTCTGTTCGGTTCCATAGTAGTAATCCTGGGAATTATTACACGGTTCGGGAGACATTTCTTCTTATTAGTTAGCTTCCCAGCGTTTAAGAATGCTTATTCTTACACTGATCAAGTAGAATTTTCATTCTTTAGCACTCAGACCGTGTAAGAATGGAAATTATTAATTACACGATCAGAAAGTGAAAAAATGTATATTCTAACACGCTCCGAGCATTAAAGAATGAAAATTATTACATTATTTGAGGAATATTCATTCTCACACGCTCCTTATTTTGACTAAGGAAACAATGACACAACAATAACATGCATTTTCGTAAAAGTCATAAAATCTTTTTAAAAACATTTAGTTAAATTTCTAACGGTATGTGCCCATGGAACCTCACAAATATGATGAAATAATCTTGATGTATTCTTTAGTGAAAGCCGCAGGCCTGAGATTATTTCATCGAGTTTAAGAATATCATTATCACATTTTTTCCACATAAGATTATCATATTATTCTAGGATTCCTCGATGTGAAAACGGGCATCTGATCTGCTATTTATGCAAATGCAAGCTGACCAGCAGCCTGTGTCCTATCTGCAGGGCAGAGTTTGTACTTAACCGTCCTCTGGTGGCTGAAGCGGTTGCAAAGCTGATTCCTTTCCCGTGTAAGAATGCCAAGTTGGGTTGCCCTCAACAGCTACCGTGGAAAACTAGGCAGAAACACGAAGAGAAATGCTCGTATCAAAGGTACCATTTAAGACAGATTCTCTTAGCAGATACAAAAGTTAAGCTCCTTTATTCTATCAATAATTTTTTCTTGCTTTAGTTTTTTCTGTCCGTTGCTGACCTGCCCTGGCGCAGCTGGATCTATTGAACTACTCAAGCAACATGTAAACCAGTCACACAAGCTTGGCCCACGTCACGGACAGCTCAGCGTTTATAAAAACTCGTTTGCTAGTTTCAGCACATACCTCTCACCAAAGGTTGATATGATGGCCACCCAGGATTTAAGGTAAATTAGGATTTTTGTTTATAAATATATTAGTTCATTAAAAACAAATTACACTATTTCATAGGTTTAACTAGATCTGTATAAATTGATATTTAGATTTTTCTGGTGGGAACCTCAGATGTTTGTTTATGAATTTGCATGTTTTCTCATGTGCTTCAGAGAGGTGGATAATCAGGTAGGAGAATATTCAGACTTTGTTTGATTTAATTTAAAAAAAAATTTGTTATTAAAAAATAATTAATCCGATTAAAGATTAATAATAATAATTCTAGAACAAAGGCCACTATTACTTCTGGCTCTGGATGGCGGCAACACCATCTCAATTAAAGGATTTCAAGTGAGTACTGTTTTTTTTTTTTAATTCTTTGTATATTTTAAAGTATGCTTAGTATTGCTTTACTAAAAAATGCAAGTTGCCAACAAATTTGATCTTAGTTCATCAAATCTGGCACTTTGTGCAATATGAACCCTTTGCTATACATCTTTACTTTTTCTAACGTTTGTATTTATCTAGGTATAGAATCTGTATTGAAGATCCTACTCCTGCTACCCCCAGAGATCCTGAATATACGATCGGTAGTTCACCAGAACAGGATCGATCTATCCTCCTGGTCGACTACCTATCTACCCCTGTCAGTCTCCAGGCCTCCATCCAGGATATACAAGACCAGAACCTCTGCCTCAAACTCGATGATCATGATGTTCAACGTCTTCTGTCTGATGGAGGACCTAACTGCAATCCCGGTTGTGACGAGGTACTACTTTAATTACTTTCTTTTTGGAGAAGGGGTGATTTAATTTGACCTTTAAATTGATTAAAATTTTGTTTACAAAAAATTTATTTTTCAGGGTTGCCAGTGTCTGAAGTATAGTGTTCTAGTTCGGAAAGAACCTAGATCGAAAATCGGCGGCAATGTAACTCCGGTCCAGTAATCAGAAATCTATTGAAATCGTCCTAGTATTATAAAAATGTGATTTTTTGTACAATTTGATATAAATGTAATAACAAAGTTTATATCTCTAAAAAAGGCTTTGAATTTTACGTTTTACTTACATCGTAAAACGTCAGATCAAGAAGTAAAAAAGTAATTTTGTAGTATTGTGACGAAATGCGAATTAAACTTATTTAAAAATTCGTCTATTTAAGTAAAACTTACCTATGCTGCTTGAATTCCGTCCATTTGTTCTCTATTAGATTTGTTTCCTGCAGCCGTCTTAACAATCAAATGATTTAGCTAACTGTCCACTCTTAATTGAGTCATGGTTATAAAAAAGTAAGCAGACAAAATTTGTCTATTCGTCATATCGTCGGGTTTACAATCCCGGCCCTAAATATTTCTCATCTCTTATTGGTTAAAAATTGGGAACAACAATTTAAAAAATAATTTTGTTTTAAAAAAAGTGTGAATCGTCATCTAACAAAAATCAGGGCTTTCTTGGAAAGCTTATTTGTGTAAGTTTAAACCTAATACAGTGAAACCCGTAAAACAGTGGGATAGGAAGTCGGCCTTTAAGCAATCTTAAATGCATAAAATCACAATAGTTGTGACAAAAATCTTAATTTGAGCCTATGATACACAATTCCTTTTTACCGTTGTATGGGTCTCACTTCAGTAAATTGTTACTAATAAATTGTTTGTAGTTATTTAAAAATATCAACTGTACTACCTGTAAACGTTGTTATCATTTTCTCTCATTTTGTTTTCTGAAAAAAAAACGTTTTAATAAATTATTTCAATTCATCACACGAAACATATAAATTTAAAATTTAAAACAATAAGTCAGTTTAAAAAATTATCTAAATATCATCCTATCACAGATCTTCGCGAGGTTCCAGGCTCTATACTCCGGTCGCTGAACAAACATATTTAAGGTTTGAAAAAAAGATCAGTGGCGTAGTTTAAGTCTTTTCTTACTACCTGGGGGGAGGGGGGGTTCATTACCATTGGAAAAACCTCAAATACTTGCATGATATTCAACATATAACGATGAGAATGTACAACAAATTCAAAAATTTTATTTTGAAAAAAAATTTGACTAAAAGGGTCCGTCTTACCGCGTTGTTAGAGTAAAGACGAAGATGGAAAAACGACAACGGTTATGTTTAAAGCTTAAAGGGCACCATGGTTAATCGGATGTGTAACTCTTGAGGGTTACTTAAATTGAAGAGTTCCTTTAATTTGAGGATTAAAGAAGAAAATAGTTTGTTTCCTATTTGTTTCTGTATTCTCTTGTAAACAATATGATCCAGCTGTTTCTGTCTTAGAAACACAAACCCAGAACTAATACAACCTAAAATATATTTAATTGTTGTTATTGTTTTCATTTACTTATCTGCTATCAAATCATAAAATGCAGGGATTGACTATTGTGTACGGTATCCTTTATCATATATCCAAAGCCCCCCCGACCCCTCCCCCAAAAATAAATGAGGGGTTACTTATGTTTATTCTCCAGGGTTACCAACGACTGTTTTCTTTCATTCATAGTTCCCTTGAACTCCACACTTAATTCTTTCCCTTACCCTCCAAATCATTGAGTTTAGATTTATAGAATATATTAAAGACAAAATGTCAAATTCCACCTTCAGATCGGTATATATTCAAGGTTCAGGCTGTCATTAAAGTCGCATCCTATGTGGGTTACCCTGAAGTAGCAGTACCTGTAAAAAACATAACAGTCTCAAATATCCAGAACCTTCTCTCTTCTAACCAGGCAACTTGAAGACAAGCCCTGAATATCCAACCGTTGAAATTTATATATTTTTTCTTTGTCCTGTTTCCTGTCTTGCACTCTATGGTCTGGTCTAGCCAGGGGCGGATTAAACCAATATCTCAGCTCCCCCCCCCTAAAAATTAAACAAAAAGCAGTTAATTTCCAATTTCTTATTTATTATCACATTTCAAACAAATTTTCCCAAAAAACAATATGAAGTTTCTCCTTCATAAATTAGTAAGGACCAGGGGCGT